>NW_008590548.1:0-3361 GCF_000691845.1 Merops nubicus | reverse complement strand
CCTGCTGTTTTCCTTGGGAAGAGTGGCAAGTCTGAGAATATTCTATGATGATGTCTTTGAAATAAGTTCCATGCACACAGACCGTTTGTCTGCATGAGGCTCTGCTCCAGGCAGTGAGACCCAGGACACACCCATGCATTTCTTTCTGTGGGAGCGTATCTAGTTTAGCCAAATTATTCTGAATTTACACTTTGTTATGTCTTCTTATTAGTCAAGATACTAATTATATTATATACTTTAGATGTAGCCTCTGAATAGAGAGAAAACATTCCTATCTCAGACTTGATTTTTCCTTGGGCATTTTAAATAACTGTTAATATACAAATATAAAATGTAAGTTAACACAGTATTTGGGATGTAACACTCCTTTGTGCTTTAACCTGTCATTATCGCTGATTATTCCACTACATTGCAAGCTTACTTAGAGTAGAAGACAAAAACCATCTTGTCTCCTTGACAGGGTGAAGGAGAAGAAGAAAATGATTGCACAAAGGAGATAGTGGGTCACATTCTGCTTCTGTTATGCTGCATTTGCATCACTGTTGTTCCAGGCACTTCAGCAAAGTTATTCTTAATTTGCATCTGTGTCACCTAGGGCAGGATCTGGCCCACCCAGTGTAAAGGCTGCATCCTGTTGTTATGGCAACGAGAGCTCCAAAAATTATAGAAGAAAAGAACACCGTGTTGTTGTGATAAATGATGCATTAAAAGTGACTGCTTTCTTGTCGTTTCATAGTTTTAATTGATGCCTTTTTGTGTGGAATCCGTTTTTATTGATTGATGCAATTAGCCAAGATGCTGCTGTGGCAGCTTTAACATTCCATTGGCCAGATATCACATAGGAGATGACCGGGTTAGATTTTTAATATAGCAAGATGAGTGAGTGGCTAACTTAAACTTTTATGACAAACTTATGTTCTGTGCATTCCAAGTGATCTCCGCACCAGCTGTCATGCAGCAGCAGGAATCAACCTAAAGCTAATGTTATCATAGTGACAAGAAGGAAACCACATTTTTAACATCTGAAGCATTCTATACTCTGAAACAGGCTTGTGGGGTGAAAAAGGGTTTCTGTGAGTTCCTTTATGTGTTTATTTCAACATCCTTGCCTGGAGACATAATATGTATAAGGCTTCCTGAGGATCTTCTCTCTGCTCTGTGCTGGCCTGAACTTTGAGGTCTGTAAATCCATCCCAGCCAGCCCTCTCAGTTTACAAGTCATCGAGTTGGACTTGCTTGATTGAATCCACCAGACCCTCCCTGAAAAATTAGCCTGCCAGCAGTCGTGTCCTTGGGAGGAGAGACCTGACTCACAGCCTCCTGGAGAGTTATGGGTGGCACCAATTAAGAAGCAAGCATAGAAACTAAACACTCTGAGACTGAAAGCAGCAGTGAAATAAAGGTGAATTCAAGTTTTAATGATACAGCATGTTATTATGCATATAAAATAGGATGCACTTCTGTTCCAGTTTACAGGCATCAAAGTTCAGGTGTCTGCACAGGGGTGTCAATATGTGCCTAGGTTTCCAGCAGAGCCAATGGTGGCCAAGTCAATGGTCTTGGACTTCTTTACCTAAATGTATCACCTGCTGCCATATGAAATAGTTTAGGGTATCAGAGACATCTAGGGCTTCTGGGAGGCTCAACCATTTTTGAAGCAGTAGCTGGATATACATAATATGTCACCAATATTTAGGCAACTGAATCTTCCCATTATCTAGACTGAACAATTACATATCTCAGATATTCAGCCAACACCAGGGTTAGTCTTGTTTTGTTTAAGCTGTATTTATCTGTTGTCCATTGACTGTAACAAGAGCTTAAACCCTCACTCATATGTAGATACTTACACTATAGACACTTTACTGGCTAGAAGCTAGTGCTGAATTTTATATTTGGTTACTGTTTTCCAGCCATAGCCCTAACACCAAATAAAACAAGGGAAAAAAAGGGTTGTGGTTTTTTTTGCTTTTAATTAATTTCCCATTAGCTCAACTGAAATCAGAATAAAGTCTCTACGTATTTCAGAAGGGAGAAGACAGAATGCATGTGATTTAGAAATACAGCTCATTAATGACAACATATGGGTGATGGTGGTTCCCAGTCTTCACAGTCTTGTTTTGTTTTAAGATGTTTAAACCTAAAGTACCTAAAGTGGTATCTAGACCCTTTCCATTGTCACTGGAAGGAGACAGAGTCTCTTTCCCATTATTAACTAGTGAGCTTCACTCACAAGAGTCATGAGACATTATATCCAGAATAACTTGTAGGTGACCAGAGTCAGATGAGATTACTTGCCCTGAGTGATTGCAAAATTTGCTGGTAAAACAGCTACTTGGATATCCCAATAGCAACAGTCTGTAGGTAAATAGGAATATATGATATCAGCTATGTGCTTAGAGCTGGAGAAACAACTTTAAAATACTGTCAGAAATTTCTACTGCAAGCTTTTAACACAGCTATATAAATGCAGAAATTAACCGATAAACTATGTTTTCAGATAAAATCACTGTTGTGGCTCTGCTATATATTGATATTTAGAAAGGGGACACAAACCTTTTGTGAGGCTTGGATTAGGTTCTGTGTTGGTGTCCTGCAGTGAATGTGCTCAGCAAATTTCAGGATACATATTGATCTATGGGAAAGAGATAGTCGCCAAGACTCAAATTCAGTTTTTTTTCAGCAGGACTCTCAAGCACAGATATTGTTTTTTACTGTAATTTCTCCTGTGCTAGAGATTAGGCACTTGCTAATCGAAGCCCAGGTTGCTATAAACTGTAGTTTGCAGCATTACCCATAATGTTGTTCAGTTTTTCAATTGCCCTACTTACCTTGCTGCCTGGAGGTCATAGCAAAACATGGCAGAAATAAAAGGAAAGTTAACTCCAGTAAATTCTCAGTGTGCCTCACGCACTGCCTTGGAGGAAGTTTCTTCTCAGAAGCCAGGATCTGAATGTCCCTCAGAAGGCTATTGTGTCTGTGGCCAGGCTCTGGGGGTTCATGAGTGGAGCTGCCACCTCACTTGTGACCTTGCTCTTTGCCAGAAACCACTGCCCACCCCGGAGGAACTGCAGGAAGGACCCAGCATGTCCTGCCTCCTCAGCTCCTGTGGATCCCTAGTGCAGCCATGGGAGACAGCCTGCACACCACCTCCTCCCATCCTACCCTGGTCTATACACCAAGATCAGCTGGGGCTGAGTGGCAGGGAAAACCACAGCAGCTCAGCCAGGAGCGTGGGTGTGACCAGAACGTGGGAATGGAGTGCCAGAAACGTGTTGTTAGTAGATCACCCAACACCTTTGAGTTAAATTGTCAGAACAGACCTGTTTTGGTGATGGTTTTTTTTTGTTTTGTTTTTGTT
>NW_008590547.1:57500-82601 GCF_000691845.1 Merops nubicus | reverse complement strand
TCCATTCCTTGTATAGCTTCCCTTTGCATGATGCCACGCAGTAATGGGGAGCTTGTCCAGACTGTGCTAGCTAGGGAAGATATTTGGTAAGGATCGAAGTTACTATTTTAAAGAAGTCAGTGATAATGTTACGGTGTTGTTTGGGTTTTGTTTTCTGTTGAGTTTTGGTGTGTGGCTTTTTTTTTTTTTTCATTTAGGCATGTTTTGGCTTTTGTCCTTTAAAAATGGAAAATCGTTATATGGTTACTTTCGGTGTGCTAAACGTGTACATTTTTACTGTGAAAAAAGGTGTGTATTTTCTGGTTTTTATGGACAGCAATGATACTGCCATTATAGCTGCAAGTGACAATGTTTTATGGTCACAGTCTTTTTGTTATAATTAATTCTACATTAAAATATTAATAAGATAGTGGAAAATGGTGGCTAATTTTTCCAGCTGAAACTAAGGAGGGAATATAAATGGACAGAATGTAATTAAAGAGGCTGGAATTTGGCCAAGACGCTGGCATTGTTATTTTTGCTCTTGAAAATGTACCATGGGATCTTTAATGGCCCTGAGTGGCCTCAGTTGTATGTCTCTTTTGAAAGATGGATGCTGGTGATCCTCTACTGTCTAGTTGATTGCACTGCTAATGCTTGCCTAGCTGAGAGCTGAGAATAAGAGCAGGATGAAGTGATTCATTAAACAGTGAAAGATCAAAATGAATGAATGGTGAAATTGAGGACCCCTACCTTCTCTAGGAAGTGTCTTATTGCTGCCTTGAGGAAGTAGTAGTCTGATCCACAACTCATTGAAATCAATGAAAAGGATCTAATTGATTTCAAAGGATTTTGGCTCAAGCCTGAGTTCTATTTTATCTTACTCTTTTGTTCTCTGGGAAGGATTAAATTAACCAGGAAGTCTTGTATCTGACTCTACATCTTCCCAAAACTTAAAATTAAATTGTCTCTATCTATTTAAACAGATTTTCCATAAGAACTGCTGCTGCAGGTTAGGAGAAAAGGGTCTAGGCAGGTTCATGGCCTGGACTAAAGGCTCCCTTGCGTTGTGAAATGTATCAACTCAGTACACATGGCCCTACAAAATTCAGTTGTCAGGTATTTAAATCTGTGGGGTTTTTCTTTTCAGTCTATTTACAGCATCTGTGTACCAAGGATGGGCCTTGGTTTCACTTTGTTTTCCTCTAGCCATTCACAAAGCAGTAATGTATCACAGCAGATAAACCTCACACATCTGTCATGAGGATCTGTGTTGTCGTGCTGGTTCATGGATGTATTTTTCAAACAGCTCTCATGCCTTCACCTTCTATTTGGAATTAATTTGAAGTACTTTTACCCCTAGGTCATCAAAGTGCTTTCTCCTACCATTGAAGCTACCTAGAAGTTTCCAATATATACAGTTTTCAGGCAAATAACTGCTTAAAAAATTTAACTTGTCTGAACATTCATTTGTTGGTCTGAACTTGACTTGTGTTATTTCTGGAATCTTTAGATATTAACTGCTTGACTTCAAATATGGCTATATTACAAAGTAAACTGGCTTATTTGATATTTGTGAGAATATTTTGCACAAAAACTGGGTAGATCCTCTCTTAATGTGAAAGTACCAACATCTGTACATGTTTTGCACTTGTCTGATGAGTTGCACAGTTAACAGAGTGGGACCTCATGTTGATCCTTACACATATCTGAAATCCAAAGTGAGTTACACATCCAAGTCCCACAAATGGACCTGACCTATGTGTTGTTGAAAATACTTATGGAGGCGAAGTTAGAAACCGTGCTAAAGCTACACTTGCATGTGTTGAAAAAGCTCAGGAAGATTTATCTGCCACCATCCTACCACTTTTTTTTTCCCTCCAGAAAACAAAAATTAAATATTTTGCCTAATCTTGTTTTCCACTGTCTTTCCAATGAGTCATTCCTTTGTTTAATGTGTTCTCTCTTTCATTAACAGGGGAAGGCAGTTAAGAATGTATGACTTGAAGGGGCTTTTCTTTACAAGGCCTCTTTTACGTAAAAATTCTTTTGAGAATGTAATGATCAAGGGGGTTTGCTTTTGCTTCTGCTTATGTGCAGCTTTTCCCTTGCTTTGGTATTTTAGTGACTGCAGAGAAATGACCCTTGAAGTTACAGTGTTGGGCTAGTAATGAACTGACATCTAGGAGAAAAACAAAACAAAACAAAACAAAACAAAACCTTTTCTTTCATGCTCCTATCTTGTTATATTGCCTTTTTTTTTTTTTTTTTCCTTTTCTTGTAATTAGTCTTGCCACCATCAGGGACAGTCTTAGTTACTAACAGCATCTTGCTCACCTTTGCAGAGGGACAGAAATGGCTAAGTGAAAGTTTCAGTCTGGGAGGTGGACACAAAGTGACATCCACACAATCCAGTTTTCTTGTATTAACTTTTCTGTATTTAGGGACCATCACTTTTTCTTTGTGCCTCGAACTTTTGCTTTTCTGTTACTTTTATGATTTCTCCCAAGTAGTCATAAAATTTGAATATAAACTTGCCATCTGAGATTTTGGTTCAGAGAAAGAGCTGTGGTTCTAACCACTACTACTCTGCATAAAGGTATAAAATGCAAGATCAACATGCACTTCTTCTCTAAAGGTTCCCGGCTCTTGTATCCCTTTGCTGTGCGTATTGACATCACTAAAAAGCTTGAAAGGAAAGTGCTGATGTTATTCATGCTTCTGCCAGAATTGCTTCCCCTTCAAGTAATTTATTTTCCTAGAGAACTGTGAACTGTTACTGCAGTAAAACACATAGAAATGTTTCTCAAGGTAAAAGGGACCAGTTTGTTATTACTGCAGACTGAATGTGTGGCCCAGGCACCGTGGTTTTACCAAAGCATCTTGAGTGAGTGCGAGATACCAGTCTAACAGTTATGCTCTATAGATAAGCTCAGCTTCTCTTTGTCCTTCCTTTCCAAGCCCCCAGTCATCTCTGATTTTATCTAAAGAAGAATGCCTGTTAGCTAGCTGTAGCAGTAAATCACACATTTGATGATATTGGTAAAGACACTGACCCACCTTAAACAAGTCAGAAATTGTTTACTCCATTTACAGTTTTAACACACTAATCTTACCATGTGTGAAAAGAATCACACTCCCTCACATCTCTCACACCTGCAAGCTATGCTTCATCAGCATCAAGACCGATGCTCTTGTTTGGTATCACATAGACTTGCCAAAAGCTAGTCAGTAAGTTAGGCCTTCATTAGAGCATGGTGTTGTCCCCATGCCTGTTGGGCATTGAAAGTAAAGCAAGCTGTCAGTCTGATGCGTTTACAGATAGATGGGTCAGGAGTAGAAGCAATTATTTTAAATATGACCTGACCAGTGTGGAGCTGGAGAGATTTTGCACATTTATAAATGACCATCTTCATCAGACATCCAGCCAAGGATGTATTACCAAGCCAGTTGCCTAAAAGCCTTTTGTGGTAAATCAAAGAATCAGAGTCAATTTTATTTAGACCTTTCCTCACCACTGCATGGATCTTCCACAATTTCTAGAAAGCTCACATACCCTTGCTTGCAGAAACTGAACAAAGTGAGTACATGCTGTGGATTTCATCTATTTTTTTTATTCTCAGCGGAGTACTTACCAATAACAAAGAATGATATCAAGGGCCCATATTATAAATATAATTTTAAAATAAAATATTTTGTTTTTATTCCCTAATATTTCTTATAAAAATACTGTCAGGTGTCTCCATCGTCTTTTTTGGTGTTGTTTCTTCATTTTAACAACCCTCTAAAAGCCATTATCTAAAACAAAATTTACACTTCTGAATTGCACACAGAGATGCTATTTAACATCTAAAATTCTTCATAACCACATCTTCACTTCATCTTATTTTAGGATAATGATAAAAGGAACTTTGGTGCCCTGCTGCTCACTATGCCCTTCTCTGAGGTTGCTTTCCTCAGTCTTTTAAAAAGAAAAACTCCAAAACCATGTCTGAAATAAAGTATATGTGATCTTTGGATCTGTCAGAAATGCTCTCAGTTATGGTTACAACAGACATGTAAAACTGTCCATATTCCATTTACACCCTGTCTCTGGCCAGAGTATAACTTGGCCCTGTGCACAATTTTGATTAAACTCGGAGCTCTTCAGTATAAAGTGCAGATGTGGAATCATGAAAGAAGGTTTTTTAGCATCTGTTCCCCCAAACATCTTCAAGGACAGTAGGTACTCTAAGACAGGATTTCGGTAAGTTGCCTTTACTGAAAGTTGCAACATGATTATTTAAACCACTTCTTGCCTCTAATACATCTGTAGAGGTATGGAAGCAATATAATGGGAAAGAGGGAGAGAGCAAGTAATCTGATTCATCTTTATAATCTGTATTTTTTTCGTCCTTACAGGTTATAGATTTGTTTGTTTGTTAAGATGTGTTTTTGTCTGTTTTTCTGAAGAGAATGGCTATTCTGTCACCTCATTTTTGTCCAAATTTACAGAACATTCAGAGGGTAATCATGACACTTCCGAGAGACTTTAGGTGCAGGTTCTTTGGTGCTAGAATATGCTTTCACTGGCCATATATGAAAGACTGAGTCTGGTCATTTTGTACATCACAGGGCAACATGCACATTTATTGGTCCTTAGTATTTGTCAGGTAGGTGTGCTTTCATTATAGGACAGAATTATGTCTGTTTTCTACCTTCTCCCCTTTATACAGTGATATTTTAAAATTATGAACTGTGTAATATCTTCCAAACACTGAGATCACATTAGTTTAAGATAGGATGGCTAAAGAAAATCTTAATCAATACCAGTCGCTCATGGTCTTGTGTCTTTTCCTGCATCTTGGAAACAGGAAGGATGTAGCTTGAATATATTTCATGGTTTTTTATTTTTATTGTCCTTTCCTTCCTTCACAATCCTTTTGAGAAAAGAAAGATGTGAGGAAGAAGAGAAAACTGAGGGAGGAAAAACAGTGGTAAAATTTTCTTTGGCACTTGATCTTCATCAAATGTTAGTCTTCAACCCTAGAAGAGAGCTTGAGACCAATCCTTTTTGTCAACAGTACCTTTATATCCAGGCTCACACTGTGACATCACTACTGGTCTACCCTCTCCTGATGAAAAAACTGTGTCTCAGCCTGCTCCCCTGCCATTTCCATGTGAATCAGTATAAGTGGTGTTCCTTTGAACCCTGATGCCTCATGGGCTGTGGCAAATCTGTGGATCCTCTTCTAAGGCAGTTCTGGGAAGTCAAATGAGAAGAACAAAGACAATTTAGAAGTTTTGAAGACTCAATGAACAACAGTAAAAAATAGGATAGTTTCTAGAGGAGTGCAGTGTATATCCTCCAAGGATATTATTGAACCAAGAAGGAATACTTAGCCATTTGCTTCCCAAGGAAAGTGATACTAGTTCTTTAGTCTGAGTAATTAAAACTATATTTTTGAGACTACACGGAAGAAAGTATTGGCAAAGCCAGTACTGCATTAAGAATTAGGCGGGACAGACTGACCTAATGGTCTTTTTCTCTTTATAATGATTGTTCATGTACTGAGTCCCTGCCCTTTTGTTTTTCAGATGTCTTACCCATGGCCAAATTAATCCACTGTGTGCCTCTAGTGCAGATGAATTTAACCCAAGATCTTTAATTTTTTAGTGCTAAGATATGCCAAAAATCTAATGATCTGAAATGGTATAATTTCCTTTTTAGCATTTGAATTTTTTTCGTCACGATGAAACTTATTTTCTGCAGTCTGTGTGAGTGTAGCATTTTTAAAGCTAGTATATAGATCACATTCTATGCAAGAACTTTTTGGCATGCTTTTGCAGGTACAATTGTCTTGACACATATCCCAGTTCCCTTCCTCTGATCTTTTTGATTCATCTTACCCTGGGGATTGTACACTGAGTTACCAATACTGAATTGTGTGTCTTCAGGAAAGAGAGAGTACCTTCAAATGAGTGCAGTAAAATCACACAAAATATGCTATTTTTTACACCACAAAGAGCATGTCTGGTGGTCTATCCTATCTGATGGCTGGTCTATCCTATCTGAACCCTGTGGATTTTATAGTTAAGGAACTCACATTCTTTTACCTGTAGCATTTCATGCCATCCAGGAAAACTGAAAAGGTACTAGATGCTGTTTAGTGACCAGAAAAGGTGGCTTAGAAACATGACTTTTGAATTCTGGTGTTGTCCCACTAGTTTTTAATCTCTCTGGACTTGATTTATGTCTTCAAGTGTGTAAACCTATTTCTGCTACGCAGTTTTTGTGAAACTGGTGAATGCAATGACGATATATTATTTACCTATATTTCACTGACAGTGATAACTCAGCAGCAGGAGAAACAGTTAAAATTAGTGTACTTATCTTGTTTGGTTATTTTTACTTTTTTTTTTTTTTCTGAATTTAATTGCTTACTCCCTTTTCCCAATCTTGATCCTACCTCTGCTCCTCCTTGTAACTGAAATACTTTTTCTCTTGAGCCACTCACTCACTTCTTTATATATTTCCCCCTAAGCCCTTCCGTTTCTATTTAGCTTATGATTGACTCCCTTTGAAAAGCATTTTGTGCTATTGTGTGTTAACTTAAATTGTATTTTACATAAAGGGTACGAGATAAAATAAAGGAAAGGGTGGGAGATAATGCATTAGTGTGCGGGCTGAAAGATGGAACAAAGGGTTGTTTTTTAATTCAAGCTGAAAATAGAAAATAAGATACTTGCTATACTTCTGTGCATGTCAAGAAAACTGTTACTTTACTCACAGAATAAAATGTATGAAAATTCTCTTTAAGTTATTGAGATATGATAAGTTAAGAATCTAACCATGTCATTTGCTGATAAAAATAATCCTAGGCTTCCTTTTAAACACTTGTTATGGTGTTGAACAATGTGAGCAAAAGAAAATAATTTGCATTATGAAAAACTTCTGTAAATATATGTGCTGAATTGCAATGTGCAGCTCCAGCAGGATATTGCTTAGAGAGATTTTGTTTAAAACATTTATTGGAGGCATATATTACAGTATATCATTTACTGGCTGGAAGCCATGCAATATGTGTCTTAACAAAAAAAAAAAATTACCTTGTAATATGAGCTCCTCCAAGGCATAATTATATAATAAAGTTCTTATTGGGAAAACTGGAAGAAGGCCAAGCCTTGTCCAAATATAGTGAATGTCAGAGCCAAATTTATTATCCTTAGCTATTAACAGGAGAAGGCAGGTTTTGTTTACCAAGCCTAATTCTCTCCTAATTACATCCACTATAAAATAATTACTATCCATGGGATAACAACACAAGACAGAGTGACTAACAGAAGAAACTGCAGGGGTTAGAAAACAGAGTGCAATTCTGTGTCATTTTGAACAGCTTGTGTACTGCCATGAACAAATTAACGGACTTCATTAAGGAATTATGTTTTAAGAGTGGCTTTACAGTGAAGCAGTAAAGCAATTAATGCATCTTATTTGGTCCTACATCTGAGTTTGTTTGGTTTTAGACAGCAACTTAATTTCTTTTTTTTTTTTTTTGATATATCAGGTTATAATAGAATGCAACTGTATTACTGAGTAAGATCAGTAATGAGTGTATAGAAAGCACTTTATTTTGGACAAATGACACTCAGTCCCCATTGACTCAAAACATTTTGCTGAGTGCATTCATACTAACCTGTTCTTAACTGAATAAAAAGCATAAAGAGAAATCAAAGTATGCTGTAAATAATTTGTATATTCAAATATTTATTTCCCTTACATTTTGCATAAAAACTCACAGCACTAAATAAATGTTATTTCACTTCTGTGTTTGTATTTGAGAAAGCAAAGTAGGTTCTTAAAAAATTGTCAGTATTTTATTGTTACTCTGTAAAAATCAGAATAGAATATTTCTCAGTTGAAATGTAATACTTCACTAAATTTGCAGTGTTTCCCTCTCACTTTACCTACCCTCTTCCATCTTGTCATACAGCTTCAGAGGTGCACAACAGACCTAGGGCTAGTTTTTTTTCATAGTTAAAGTGTATGTATCAAAATCAGCCTGTACACAACTTATTCACAGTTCAAGAGGTTAGAATTCAAGTTGTCTTCTCTCTGTAGCAGCCACTTCACCCTACAGCAGAGCTAACTCCCTGATTCTAGTGACTTAGTGGGAACTGGCAAACTCAACACACTTGGGAGTCTGTTTTAGATACTAGTTTTAATAGGCCTCCAGATGGCCACATGAAAGTAAAAGGATTATTATAGTAGCCCCCAGCTGTGCCATTGTAGATAAAGGTATATTAGAGTTTCCTTTACAAAACCCTTTTTTGAGGGTTTTATAACTCCTTTATAAAATTATCTTAGCACCAGAAGTCAATATAAAGTTATCTGCCCACACAATACGTTTTAGGGTTGTTTTTTTGTTTTTGCATAAGGTATGTGCATCAGTATAGTCTCTGTTTATCCTGTATGCATAGCTGTTGCTTAGGTTACTTTAAAGGGTACCTTTTGTCACAATTTAAAAAGAAGGTAACCATGAAGGTAAATTTAAATGTACATATCCTCATCTGGGGTGAATCAGCTCGTTGTCTTCTGACTTTTGAGTCTGGCCAAATGAATTGTTTATACCCAGTAGGCATCCTTTCCTCTAGTCATTAATCTGATTGTTGAGTACAAGAGCAAGAGTTGAAACTGAAGCTAAGGCATGAAACTGAAGTGCTTGAAATGTTGTTGGACACTTCATGGGAACATCAAGATAGGAGCCAAGCAAGACAACTCAGGCATACAAAACATATCCTTTTTTTTCACATCTACAAGATGAAAAAAAAAAAAAAACAACCTGTCAGAATTCTGTGTTTTGGATCAAATCCTTGCTAGTTTACACATTAGTACTAGAGACAATTTGCTTTTTAAACCATGGCAAAGCTGACTTTACTAGCTGTATTTGTCTGGTTCTCTCATTTTGCCCTCATTTCCCTGGGATCTCAGATCAGTGGCAATAAGTTATTAGAAAAGTTTCTCTGCATATTTCAGATAAAACCTCAAAATCTAATTTCATACAACAGTCCACACAAGAGTCCTTAGGTTGGGGAGGATGATGCAAAATGCTGTGGTTGGTTAGTTAACTTTTTATCTATCTGACCATAAAACCAAAATGAGTTTTGCTTTTTTTTTTTTTTTCTTTTTTCTTCCCTGGTTTAATCAAGCAATATCTCACAGTTTCACAAATTCTGAGCAATTTCCTGAACATGGAAACAAGGAATGTAGACAGTAAACCTAATGAAGTATCAAAGAGACTTCCAGGCATGCAATGCCTAAATGATTTCTTCCCCTGGTTTTAAAACTGTTTTTCTGATGTTAAAACAGAAGGTGAATTATTACAATATGAATATAATCTTTTCTCCACACATCACAACTTTTCAGGTTATACCTCACAGTCCTCACTGCAGTGAACAGTCCTGTACATTGGCACTGTAGAAAAGAAATTGCCATTGTGTCAATAATTATATATATTTATGAAGCCGAATTATAAATTGATATGATCTATTATAATGACTCTGCCACGTCCATGTCTGTATATTAACTGCTCCATTACAGGATGATACTGTGTCAATCACAGTTTTTTGGGAGTCCAGATTCACCATTAATTTTTAGTAATTTATTTATTTAGTAATTTAACTGCACTAAAAATTATAGGCTAATCTTTTTGCAGCATATTTGGTTATGCTCCGAATTAATACTAAAAGAAATTAGGACAATAAGCATGGAACAGTTTATCATTCTGCCTTTTCCTGGTGAGTAAAGGTATTTATTTATTTGGAAAGTATTATTGAGCTTTAAAAGCATTCAAGGAATATTATAACTGTGCTGCATGATTTGCACATCATTCTACCACATAAAATTAAAAGCTCTACAGAGAACTGCATCTTAAGTATTATAATAAAATACAACACTTACAAATGAAATTATATCTAATTTTACTTTAGATCTGCATCCCATATCTTCTTAATGGCTTCCTGAAGACCTCTGAGTTGATAAGTAGTGCATTTGAATGGGATACATGTCTTCAAATATTGCAGAAAATTCAAGTGTGAGATGTCACGTACTGTAGCAAATTTGCTACAATACCTAGGCACAAAAGGGCGAGTTAAGGATAGACTGTCAGCATGGAGGTCATGACCTGCAATGGAAGTAATGTACAGATCTAGAGCACTAATGAGGGAAACAATGACTTCCACGATAATGATGCGCAATGCTGTAAAACATCCCATGCATTCTTGTATAGCCTGTAAATGTCACAGGCCTGAACTAGAAATCAGAATTTCCTTGCTTTTGATGGCTTGTCTTCAGATGTTGGGTGTGCTTTGTAGCTGTAGCTATTGCTTTTCTTTATGTATAAGCCATCCTAGGAAACTATTGTTGCATTGATGTGACGTCATGAACATTACTCAGTGAAGCGCTTGCTGCTTTTGCATGTATTTCAGACACCAAAAAACCAATTCAGGACTCTAATTCTAGAAATTACATGAAGTTTATTTTGTTTGTGCTCTGCAAAGCTTTTCATATGTGCTTCAGCAAGTAAGGTCTTTGTTATTACCTGAGTCAGAGTCTCTATGTTCTCAGAGTTACCAGTTTCAGAGTAATCTTTTACTAGGAATGCACTTCTGTCCAATCCCCACTGTTGTAACGTTTGAGTCTTTTTTTGTGCAGAGTTACAGTCACATTAGTTTCCAGGCTCCATGAGTTATTCTTGATTAAAAATACATTGGTTTTTTTTCTGATTTCTATATTTGTTTTGCTGTACACAGGGGCAGGGCTTGGAAGCTTTGTACCGAATAAATCTGGTATTAATTGTGAATTGTATCTACAGCCATTATCCTGTAAAAGACATTTCAGAAAGTGTTCATTTCCTGAGGAAACCTCACTTGCAATTACTGCTTATGAACTAGGTTGAACAGAACTTTAACTAAAAAATCTTGCCAGTTAACATGTCCAGGTACGGTCTTGGGTCTCTAGCACAGTTGCTGCAGATTGAAGATGTCATCAGTAGATGTATTCCTAGTCTCATTACTATGATTTATTTAAAAATATTTAAAATTGGAATCATGCAGAAGAGCAGCAAAAATCTGTAGGTGAATGCATCAACATTACTATGTTTTGAGAGATACAACCTACAAAAAGCAGGCATCGTTGTGTCAGAGTACAATTGACAGTCTGTTGAAGGATACTGAAAAACAGGGCTGGAAATAGAAATAGAAACTAACTTTCAGCTTTATCAAGTGTGATGCTTCAAGGTCAGAATGAAATTCAGTGATGGGGCAGCACAAAGATGCTTGCACGGCAGGTGCCCTGGTCAATCTATAAACTCAGAGGCCATCAGTCTCTGCTTGTGCCAGTCTGAATTTTAATCAGAAGGAAAAATATGTGGTACAGTTAAGCATGCTTATGGGCTTCCAATCAAGAAAGTCCCAAACCAGAATAGTAAAAATCCATCAAAGGAATTTTAAGGCACACTGGAGCTACATAAATTCTTGACTACACCAGTATTGCCAATGGAAAATTAGTGTAAAGTTTACTAATGTTTCAGATTTGGCATTCCCCCCTCAATTCTCCTACACTGCTGTAAATTCATCCTGGTAAGAACACGCTTTTCTATGTTCTGTTTCATTTTGCTCAATGTTGATTCGCAGGCTCATGTGATGACTGAAAAGGCAGTATCGAAGATAACAAGCATACACTGTGTGAACTTCTCCTTTTATTTTTGTTCAGTACCACATGGTACTTTGCCTTGGAAGAACTGGTGAGATTTGAGCAGGAAATTTGTTAAACATGATCCAGTTTGGGGATATATGAGGGTGTTAGCAATGGGTCCTGCCTAACTGACAGATATAAAACACTGGCAAAAGAGTAGCTATAACTGTCAGAGAATCAGAAGGAGAACTAGGATTAAACAAATCTTCAGGTGGTTATTTGCTATTTTTTGTAGACAGAATAAATACCTGCTCATTTTGTGAGACAAATATTTTTAATTTTCTTTTTCACACATAAACAGGGAAAGGATAATTCAGCTGAATAGCTTTCTAGTTGTGATCAAATCCAAATTTGAACCCAGAGAAGTAATAATGTGTAGCAAGTGAGAGTAAGATAATGTTAGTTTCATTTTATTCTGCAGAGTGATGAACGTCTTAGTACTCAGCTAATTCTTTTCCCTCTGGAACACTTTGTTATGTATGCTTTTTACAGAAAGTGAAGAGTTTTGCCAGCTCTTTCACTCTTTTGCTTCTTTCACACCATCTTCCTTCCTACCTTTTGTCTGACTTTAAGATCTAGGAGTTTGGCAATGGTCAGTATTCTTTACATGTACTCATAAATATGCTCAAAATACGCTGAATGGTGCCTGCGTGATGAAATGTCCCCTAGCACAATGATACTTCACAGAGGACCTTGCCTGTTGGAGATTTTAATCTTCCATGATAACAACATGGGACAACCTGGGCACTGTGGCATCTTCAATGGGTATTTCATACTCTCACTGGGTATGTACTTCACCAAAATGGCTAATAGGTACACAGCAGACCTACCTGGGATCTTCAGATGAGCCAGAGCTTAGTCAGGGGTAAAGCAACTGCTCTTTTAACAAGGCTGAAGGACATATAGATGCAAATCCTGAGCATATTTTCAAAGTCTCAGATTTTGCCTAGATAAGATTTTGAGAGAGAAAAAGAGAACATCCAGATCTTCATCTGTCCTAATCTCCAAATAGCCATTTCTCAGCATGATTTTAAAAGTATAATGATTTATTCTGAAGCCAGAAGAACTAAGCTTGCTGGACAGACACTTTCCTCTAGTTGTGTAGCGTGACCTTCTCCTCTGATGCCTTTTCACTGTGAAATACACGTAAAATATACATAAGACATAGCTCTGCCTGCTGTACACAACCAGTATTATCTGCTAACTTTCACAGGGAGATTTTAGAAGCACTCTGGCTTCTATGTGAATGTGAGGGTCCATTGTTCAGTGATACATTTATTAGTCTCTTGACATATATGGCAAAACTTATCACAGATGTTGTACAATATTATGATAGCACGGAAGTGAAGAAACTTTAGATTTATTAACATATCCTTGCTTTTAGAGAGGCTTTAAAAGCAGTGACGATCCTAACTCCTATCTCCTGGCAGTCCAGCATGTGGAATTTCCTCATTATACTGCTCCTTTCCTCATTTTAGTGGAGATAATTTACTGTAATGACACAGAAATAGAAAAGTTGTTCCATACCTATGACAGATACTATTGGAACAGTGTGCAAGGCAGATATTTTCAAGTATTATGTTTGTGGGTTTTTTTCCTAATTTTTGCTTTCTCCATTGGCGTAGGGGATTCTCTTTTCTCTTTTTCTCTGTTATGTGATATATAGCCAAAGCCTACTCACAGAGATCTTTAAGAACTGTCCATCTCTCCCAGTGTAAGCATGCTTTTGCATGTAACTTTTCTGAAACTCTTCCTCAGACTTGTGTGTTGCTATTTGAAACGGAGATGTATGAATTAGAAGCCTCCAACAGTACCTTGAAGCTAGTGCTAAAATATATATACAGGAGGCACAGGAAAAAGCTCTATGAAAGCTTAGTCATCCTAAGAGGTCTTGAACTAGTGTCCTGAATTTTACACTGTAACACAATATGCAACTTCAGACCAACACCCTGGTGATAGTAAATGAGGAATTCTGAGGGCTACTGAGCACTGCGCACATTTTCCCAGTGGATCAGGACATAGTTTGTTAGCACAGGTGTTCCTGTAATTGTGATTCATTGGGGTAAATGCTCAGTGCTCAATGGCCCTCCTCCACTTCCATCTTCTCCTGGGGGTGTATTGATCTGATTGCTACTGACCTGCACTGCTGGATAACAAGTAAGCCTACACAGATGGGGGCTCTATTCATATTCTAAAGGTTAAACCACAGCCTTATAAAATATTAAAGGGGAGATTTTTTTTTCAAATGCCCCAGAATTTCAAAGCACAAATTGCAAAGACTTTCTGGAGATCACCACCACTAAATTCCACCTGTACTTTTTGAAAATCTCTCCCTAAAACACTTAAAGCCAATAGACTTGTGCAGGGGCAACTCACATCTGTTTCACAGAAGCCTGTAATATCTTTGTGTGTAGAGTTACCAGGGAGTTTTATTGCATTAGTAAATTAGCTGATGGAAAATTTCCTTTCTACAAAATTGTTCTGTTATTTTGTTTGTTTGTTTGTTTGTTTGTTTGTTTGTTTGTTTTTTTCTCCTGGAAGAAATTATTGGAATAAATAGGTTTTCTTCAGGAAAATCCAAGTGACAAGTCTCCATCTGCTTACTTAGATGTTTTTCTTCTATCAATTAAATTTTCTGCCTGGAGGCTAAAAAGTTCTAAGGTCCCCAAAAAAAGAATTTATTTTTGAGGAATTTTAAAATTCTTTTTGGCAAAATAATCTCTTTTTTTAACTTTTAGTGAGCTTGAATGAAACCATTTTCAGAATATGACTATTTACACAAATACACATGCACATACACACTCAAAGGCTCTCACAAGCAAATATACACACACGCGCTCAAATATTTAAATCTATACACAAACATATACACAGACATTTGCAAATGGAGCTTCTTCCCAAGCCAAGTCTAATTCATCCACCCTGTCTGGATGGGAAAGAAGCTGGACCAAGACTCCCTGTTCTTGAAGCATCTCCACTTTCCTCTTTTGCCCTTATGCTTCACTTCTGTTCCAGGAGCTTTAATAAGCACCAGCAAAAGTCAGCACTGGGAGATGAAAATTGATCACATTACTTATAACCTGCAATTAATGTGGCCTGTTGTACCCTCCTCTGCAAAGTTCGTGTTAAGGCCTCCCTGCTGCATACGTTGCATATTAACTGAGTTTTGTGTCTGGAATGGGGGTGTTTGGAGTACTGTCTCCTATTACTCCCCCTTATGATAAAACCGCCTGAATTTACATTGTACTTTCCTAAAACTTCACTGTCTAGAGCTACAGTGATCTGTGGGTTTTTTCAAATTTCAGTCTAAAAGAAATATACAGTAAGCCTTATGCCTGCAACCATGGACTATACGTTGGAAATGTGGGATTTTTTTGTTTGCTCACAGGCAAACTGTGAATGTGGTACTTTCTATATAGTATGGTATGCGCATACAAGTCCTGCTTCAGCCATGCAACACGCCTGTACCTGGTCAAAATGGAGCACTTGGCAACTAACTGCTTCTTAAGGGAATATGATTAAATGTTATGCCTGTTTATGACAATGAACTTTTTAGTACTCTGTACTAAAAACAAAACAGTAAGAAATTCCTGTGGTTTTAAATCACTGTTAGTTCATATGATCCACTGATAAGGAAAAATGAGTTATTGTGAAATAGTTATAAGTAAAGAAAAGCCCTGTGAGGATACAATAATTGTGTCCATTTTCTCATCCCCAATGTTATGAAATAATGAAATGCTAATAGATGCAAATTATGCATGCTCCTTGATGCATGCTAAAAGGGGACCATTTAGAAAACAGAGGTACCTTTAGTCCGGGTTTACTAGCGGTCACTGCATCATTGTCTCCTGTTTATATCTACCTTCAACCTTAATGTTCAGTTTCATTTTAGGGGATTGTGCAGCTGCCTGTCTATTAACTGACAGGCTAAGCAAATATGAGTTCCTGATGGGTAAAAAAAATAATCCTTGAATTCAAAATAAATTCCACAAGGAAATCTTGGAAGGAGAAAACAAATATTTCCCCCAATAGGACAGTCACTGTGACTTGAAGAAAAGAACATTGAAATACGTGAAAAATCAATGAGGTAATAATTAAATTGTGGATGCCACAGTACACTGGCCAAAACTCAGCATGCATTTGTTAATCTATACTGGTAACGGGCTAATCAGCAGCTAAAGGAGAGCAAAGAATGTCTGTCATTCTGGAGCTAATTTTACGATCAGACTCTTTGAAAACACATACCTCCTACAGTATAGGGATATTTATAGGAGGTTAAAGATACAAATTAAAGTCCAGGAGACTATACATTCCTGATTACCCAGCATTCTTAAATCAGTCCCTTCTTCATTCTCACACCTGGGCCTCAGCTGCAGTGTAGCTGTCATTTACGCTATCCATGGCACAGGATTGATGACAGTCATTCGCTGATGAAGCTGTATACATCATTTCTGTCCAAGCTGCACTGGCCAGATGGACCCTGACCATCCATCGCCTGTCAGGGACGCATCTGTTCACACTCCTGCTAGAGGTACTAACAAGTCATTGGCTTTCTGAAAGGACAGTGTCAGCTGTATAGGGCACAACATAAAACTGTTGTGCTAGTTCTTATATTTTTAATAGGGAAACTGTAACAACTTTTTTATAATGTTAAGATGATGACTAACTACTAACTTTTAAGTTCCAGAAGTTGCAAATACCCTTCATAGTGTTGTGAATGCTTTTTGAATTCAAATCATAGAGCACCTGGGAAATATTTCTGGTAAAGGTTTGCTTCTTCAGGCAGACTGCTGGGCTAAAAATTTATTAGACATGACTTCACGGTGATACATCAGTTCTCAAAACCTAGAAATATATGCAGATTTCTTTGTATATCCAAGCATTGTCCATGAATATTCTTCAACTGGAATGTCTTTGATATGGATTAAACTTTCAATCTCAATGAAGTGAAGAAGTAGTGAAGGTTTTACAGTTCAATCTGCAGTGTAACCCTAGCCATCAGTAAGATAAAAACAAGCTCCTGAAATGATTGTTTTCAGCAATGGACTTTATTCACCGGCGCAAAAGTGGCTTTTGCTGTAGATACAAAAAAAGTAAGACTGTTATTTTAGGGCAAAGGCTGCAAAGAGACATTCACAATTCAAATACATTCTCATCCCTTCATTGTCTTATGGCTAATATGTCCATGACTATATTGAATCACATATTATAGCTTTCTTTGTGACTCAGAAAATAAAACTATTTTACTGTATGAGAATTTGCTTGGGACTGCTTTGAGGAATGCTCTTTCAGTAGGAATAAGAAGACTATGATATCAGCTCTCAGAAATGGCATTGAGGAGCAAAAACCATGCTAGTATCCTGAACATCGGACAAGAATAGGAACAGCTCCACCACCAAAGATGGGTTCTCCTGCCTCCCTGGAATGCCTGCTCTATTCAGGGTGGACCTCCTTCTTGCTTAGTGACTAAGGCAAAATATTTAACACTCATTAGCTATCCAGTTTACTTTCATGAGTTCTAGTAATTTTTTGCTTGCTTTTTAATATTCTCAAGCGTATTTTGAAGGAAATAGTCAATTTCACAGACATTTTTGGCTTAAATAGAGGGTTATGAAAAAATTCTTAGTAGTGCAGATGAACGATCAGGAACTATGGGTTCTTTTAATGGTGATACTCTAGGATTGGCTGTGGCAGATTAATGGTACTTCATCGCTTCCACAATAAAGCCCCTCCTGAGGCTCTCCTGTGAGTAATACAACATTTGATGACTCCTTAGCAGGAGTCATTCATGCTACTCATGAAATTGGTCAGACTACTCAAAAAGAGGAACTAAGAAAACCTCCAATACTTCAGTATCCCATCTGTTTATTTAAGAATCAGGGTTTCAGCTCAATCGTTGCACTTTTGTTTCTCTTTTACAGCCTAGCTCCAATCCTATATAACCAGTGAAAAACAAACCTTTTACATATGGAAGTTAAAAGGATATGGTGCTGTCTCTAGTTAGTACTTTGTGCTATCCCTTTAGAAAACAAGAATAAATCACTATTTATCTCTTTAAATACTATCTATGTTTTCTACTTACTAACCAAAAGAATTTTAATTTTAGTTATCGGCAAACTACTTAAACCATCTTCAGTATTTTCACTTTATCTTACATTGTTTCATTTTTATTTATCTGGAGATCAGGCTTGATTGGATACGATCAGTTACCTTTTTATGTTAAGATTTATTCCTTCATAAGCAAAACTAAAAAAGCAAGAGGATTTTTTGAAAGTATAGTATAGAGCTTTATTAATCCAAATAATTATATTTCAGTGTTATTTCTATTACTTAACCAAAAGACTAATAAATTTTATTATATTGTGAATTTAAAAAGAGATATTTTTACAGTGATCTTATTTTGTCTGAGTTAGGAAACTAATTATGTATGTGGCAGAAGAAATAGTAGCTGGAGAATTGTCCTTGGTGAGAACTTATAAGAGAAAATCTGACCTCATGGTAGTGACAAATAAACTAATGTCCATTTCTGAAATAGCGCTGGATGAGCTATAATTCTAACATGGTCAATGTATCAGGTACAGGTCTTGAATGCGTAGACAACACACCTTAAGGAAAAGTTGAACAGAGCAAGGACTGCAGATCATAGTGTAAGGTAGATAAAGGCCATCAAAATCAAACAAGTCATAAACATTGAGCAGTTCTGGAGCATAAGAGGGTGCTGGGCTTGCTTTGTGATGGCGGGAGTCTCTGATACACTGCAGTTCTGTGGTTTGTTTTCAGCAGTTTCTCAGCTCCTGCAAAATCACATTACAGAGACAATATCTCTGATATATGACAATACAGAGATTAGATACAGAGACAATAGTGGTACGAAATTCACAGTGCTTGCAAAGAGGGTATTGATATTTAATCAGTCCGCTTTTTGAAAAGCTGATACTGTGACATTTTATACAAACTATTTGAGGCCTAGATTTTTGTTAAAATTCATGTAAATGTGTTCAAGGAATTTTTTTCATTTTTTTATTTTTTTTTATAACAGACTTGATAGAATTTTTTTGGGTGCTCAATGGCAGCATAACATGAACTGCGGTGTTACTGAAACTCTAAAATCTCTAAAATTTATCCTTCAGAAGAACCTTATGACCTTGTATATTTAAAGCCAGGACATGAGTTCTGCTTGAATTCTTTTGGGTGCTAAGAAGTTGTGAAAGGAGCCACAACCATTTGAGTGACCTCATGTAGATCTGGGACAAGTGAATTGACTGTCGATGAGGGGGCAGTGGGAAGAAATCTGACTGAAGGACTTTGTTTCAATAGGGATTTTCTTGTTTGGAATTGCCCATTTTTTTCCCTTTAGTTGGATTACTGTTTCATGCATTTAGAGTTATACTTACATACTGCAAAGCAGTCAAACTTTTTCATATCTACTTATTTTATCTTTCCATTGCATTTTATAAGAAAAGCAAATTTTTCATACTTGAACTTCCCTCTAAGATGGAAATATCCTTTTGTAACTTGCGGAATAACTGCAGAGAATAACTGAGTAGTAGTTTGCTTCAGGGTAAACAAAACTGCATCAACGCTGTAGTAATGTGTTATTCTAGGCAAAGTTTACACTCAGCGATATTTGTTGCTGAATTCTAAAAAGCTTTAATTATTGAGGATAACCTGTGCCAAGCAAATAATATTGTTTCAATTAAAAAGAAAATGGCAAAAAACACAGGAAACTTATAAATATGCTTGATCAATAGATAGTTAATATATACTTTAAAGTAGAATATAGATTTATATAAATAACAGAATGTAAAGAAATAAAATAGTACTATATGAACCAATGACACGTGCTATATAAAATGGGTAGTTAGAAGAAGTGCTCACAAACACATCTGCAGGCATATAATAGTGGAAACTGCCTTGACAGAGAAGGCTCTTTGAAAAATTTTATTGCATGACAGTATTTTAATGTGCAGCCCGAAATGAGTGACACAGAGGAGTTAAAGGAAATGTTCTCATACAGAACACCAGTGGTTGTAATAGCATTGATTGAGAAGGCTAAAAGAAAAAAGAAAGCAACACACATCAGTTCTTTCATGACAATAAAATAGTTCCTGGTAATGCCTTGTATTGACAATACTATCATATCATATATGATTAAATACTGATAGCTAAAACCACACCTTGTGGAAATGACTGCAGGAGAAAGACAATTAAGAAGAAGGATTTTCCCACTTATTTCAATTTATCTAGTACAATAAAAGAAGGATAAATTCTACAGGCTAAATTCACACTTATGTCAAATAGCTAAGAAATAAAAGCAAAGTCTTGGCCATATTTCAAATTCCTGCTTGATTATATGTCCATCAAAGAGCAGCTCCTACACGATGTGTAAGAGCCTATGTGCTGTATTTTAACATCAGAAAGGCAGAATACCATGTGGAGCATGTACCCACCGAGCTACATAGAAGATCCACAGGATACAGAAGGGCACATGTGTGAAAGTAAAAAAGATCAAAACAGGATCTCAAATACTATATATCTTCGTTTTGAAGCCCCTATCAATTAGTAAGAGTTCATTTTTAACAGCCACAGCCTTACCATGCAAGCTACAAAGCTTTAGCTTTTGAATTCCCATGTAGACAATGATTATTTGAGTAGATTTACCTTGGGTAATGACAATTTTGCAATATTTCTGGGTATGCTGACATTTCATTCCAGGATTAGACACTGAACTCAAGGTTATGATTTTCACACAGTGGAAGCTGGATTAGGTTTGGTCATTATTTTCATGAGACCTTGTCAAGAATAACCTAGATTGCTCGTTGGTGGTAGTCTTAGTGGGTGGCATCCTATCTTCAGAAGCAGTATTAAAGAAACCAACATCACATCAGCAGCTCTGTTGGCTTCTGAATGTAACGCAACGTTGAGATTTGGAGAAGCTGAGATCCTTCCAAAATAAGATGTTAACATGTATCAAATAACGTGTTTTTGTTGCATATTTGTAGGGTAACTACATAAGTGTGGACTTCCTTAAAACCAAACTGTAATTTGTAGTCTATGCAGCCGTGTTGGGCAGTGTTTGACATTTATTCAAAGGTCAGTACTAAGAGCTATCAAAGCTCCAGTGTGAGGTATCGGCTGTGGGGACCAGTGTTCTTTTTACCTAGAAACCTTACAAAGGTGAATGATAGTCGAAAACAAAAGGCGAAAAAATTAGGCAGAATGTGATTCTTTTTTTTTTTTTTTTTTTTAAAAAAAAGTGCTTTATAAACATAAGAAAGCTGAGCTTATGTTCCTTGCTTTCTTGTCGTGTTGTCTCAGATACAATTCCTAAGCACTGAGAGGTAGGTGAAACATCACAGAAGTGTGAGAGTCAAAGTTGAGAAGATGAACATTTAGGGAACCAGCTTCAGCAGGCACCAAAATTCACATTCCAAAGAGCCCCTCAGATATCTGATAAGGTATCCAAGACTGGGGATGTGTACTAAGATCTAGAGGGCAAAAGCTGTAGTTTTACTCACTTCCAAGAAGTTGGCATCTTTTGACCATGTGGTAATGGAATTTTGAGCCAGTGTTTTAACGGTGAATTATGATACTGCTCCTGTATGTGTGAAAAAAATTAGGATTTGACCTTGCCGTCAGATCAGGTTTGAATCATTTCAGGATACTTTCTTGTATGAAAGAAGGCATTGTGTCACACTAAATTTGAGTCCTTGCTGAGTTGAGTTCATTTAAAAACTATGATAAGGGATTCAGTCCCATAATCTTTCTTCACACCACATGAGCTGAAGAGGCTGAAAGCAATTCTGCATGAGGACTCTGGTAGCATGGCTCTTGAACGTTGTTGGTCTATCACTTCTGTCATGAACTGCAACCTAACCTGTGTGGGGATGTGTTAGCTGCTGCATACATGGTTACTTATTAAATCCAGTAGTATCAAATCAGGAGTTAAAGATTACAAGGTGTTTAAATTTTTAGAGCAAATATATTATCAAGGACATGTCTCAGAAATTTCAAATGGATACAGGATTCCAGGCTGATGGAAGTATTATACATTGGGGTAAACGAACAAATGTATCTCTGTGTTAATCCTAAATTCAAAATCTTTAATTGTTTCTGAGTAATTTTCATTTCCAAGAGGTTACTTTATGTATTTTATATACACACAGGGACACACATGCTTATATTGGTGTGAATAAAACTGCAACAGGTTATTTATTATCTTTTTAATGTCACAGATCAGAATTATGTGTAGCATATAAGATAACTAATTTTTGGATTTGTAAAAAAAAAAAAAATGTATGGGAGCATTTAATGCATATACTATTTCAAGTACATGCAAAACTGTTCTGTTACCTTATCATAAGCGTTATTTATATTTCACCCCTATTGGAGCTTAAATCTCACCTCTTTTTAAGCATTTTTTCAAGGATGTCAAAATGCCATGATTGATACTCATAGCTCAGAATAATAACACACATAAGTTCTATTTAAAGATATATATTACTTCTAATCATGACCTGGATGAAGAAAGACTGGATGGATGGCTCTGTGTCCCTGGGGAGCATGAAGATTTTTGTCAACAAGCTGAGCAAATGAAGGGGCTTAGTCTGCTGATTTGAGAGGGCTCTAGTTTGAGGCTTGTAGGTTTTGTGTTCCAAGACTAGCTGTCCTCGGGTTGTTATAATTATTAAGAGATTGCTGCCTGTAGGTCTGGGGGCATTTTTTTTTTTTAATGCAGTGGATGCAGAGCCACCTATTTGACCTTGGCTGCTCTCCTTCAAACTACAAATATAAACTGTCGAGACTGAAACAGAGACTTTTTTTCTTTTCTATATGAAGTAAAATTTGGTATGGATTCTTCTCTCATGAAAATAATCAAGTAATTAAAATTGAAATGACTAGGAGAAGAACTGCCTGGTGAGCAGATGCCCCATGAAAAATAAATAACTTCTCAGACTTAACAGTTTAATTAAAGACAATAGAGAATACTTTTTTTTGCTGGAAAAAACCTAGCTCTTAAAGGTTTTTGTTTTGTACTATTTCCCTCATTATGACATTGACCAGGCTGCAGGTAAGAATAATGATTTAGATTTTTTTTTTTTTTACATGACTCATCTCTACAATATTTCAGGCGTAAAATACTTCTCAGTTATCCCCCAAATACTTTGTAAACTGACCACTCTTGACCTGTGAGGGAGGGAAATATTATTATGCCTATATCAAATGAGAGTAAATTCCAAGTATTAGTGAGTCCAACAGTTTAAAGTTTGTGGGGAAAGAACATGGGAATTCACAAAGTCCTACTACTAAACAGCTGCTGATGCACTTGGTGGTCAACGGGGTAGTATGGCTAAGAGTAGATTGGTTAACTGAAGACTAGTCCGAGGAAAAGAAGAATTAAAATATAGGATTTTTCTGACAGAATGAAAGACATTTACAATCAGTACTAGTCAACAAGTCTTAAGGAAGTAGATTCTGTCAAATAATCCTGATTATATTATTTGCTTTGTTTAGAAATACAGTTTTCTATACAACAGCACAGTTGTACTTTTCAAACATTCACAATGACTTGACTTGATACCCAAATGGTATTCTGATTAAAAATCACCCTCTGTACTATCAGCCAGCAACCAGAACATGATCTCTGTTAACTATAATGGGGAATTCCTTTTTTAGTAGAATTTTGCAAGATTTTATCCAAATACACTTCTTTTTTTAATCAAGAATTTTAAATCAAATACAAAATAAAAGTTGTGACAGATACAAAAGTTGGGAAGATGGAAAAAAAAATACGTAAATTGAGACCTGCTAAAGCATTTTCTGAATGCAGGATGAAGAACTATATTTTGTAAGCCAGTGCCACAAAAAAAGCACTGAGAAAGTGGTAGGAGGTAAACATCTCAGTATGAGTTCCCGTTCTGATGTTGTAACAGAAATGTGAGTGCAAATCCTTGAATGCTTCAGAGTGAGTGAGACAGGGATGTAACTAGTGTTTCATAGAACATTGGTGAGACCACTGATTAGCAGGTGGGATTTGTGTTCCTTTTTTTTTCAAAAAGAGGTAACAGAAATTGCTTGAATACTGGAGAAAAAGTTCTTTGAGAAGCACAAAGTTTGATCTGTTTAGCTAAAGTTTGATCTGAACAGAGGTTTCATCTTCATTTGAGAAGGAAAATATTCAGTGCATCTAATTCCTTTGATCAAGTGAAAGCTGTCAGAGGATTGAATGGTCATGAGTTGCAGCCAAACACATTCAAATTAGCCAAACACAATTTTTAACAGCAACGACTATAAATCATCAGAATAAATTTAACATAAGCACATAGAATATACTGTAAGAAAAAAAGAAGAATTACTCACGCTACTTATATTTCTCAGATATGACATTTGCAATAGGCTTAGACACAAAGCTTGTAGCACTTTGAAATGGCCAGGAAGTGTTTAGAAATAGTTTGGTGAGTAGTGGCGTACCAAAGGATTTTCAAGAAAGATATACAAAACATAAAAGTGAATTTAGTAGTTTAGTTAATGTAATATCTTAACAAATACATATATATTTAAGGAGATTTCTTACTTTCTTGCTGGCTCTCAAAACTAAAGAAAATGTGACTAGACTACTGCTGTGCTGTGGTGACCCTGCTGAAAACAACATGCAGGTAGAGTCCTTTCATTTCTGTGGTCTGTGTAGTTCTGGTCAGTACATTTGTGGTCTATGGAAACTGGCAATTGGGGTGCTTGCCTTTCATCCCACACCCAAGTGGTTTTGGAAGTAAATTGATTTTATTGCCATAGGTTTGGGATGAAATTTGTCTTCAGATGCACCCTTAAACCAGCCCTCTGCTTTTTGGGGAGGAATCTGTTCATTAGGGCTGTCTCTGAGCTCACAGGAACTCCACAAAGAGCAGCACTTTTGCTTTAAGGTGTTGAGTTAGTAATTATTTTATCAGAGTAGTCACAGTAATTTTTACATATTTAAGGCTATTTCTCTATGTCAGTTTTTTACAGTACATTTGAGATGCAGGAGTTGTTTTTCGTTTTAAAGGCTCTTAAAAATAAGTTGTTTTCTGACTAAGTGGTCCAGAAAAGGCTTAAGAATATTTAGAGCTCTTAACGTTCTGAAAGGACTAGCATTTCCTCCAGTTTCCCCCAGCTTAAGGCATTTAGCTGTTGTGGCTGGAACTTTTCAAAGATATCAGCTTTAAAACTGCGATAAAATATGTTTTAATTTGAACAGAGCTACTACTTCTGATCAGATAGAATGTTAATACATGTGCAGCATGTATATACACAGTAACTCTTCCTCCTTAGCGAGTCAGATGGAGAGTTCATTAGATTCCCTATGAGGTGCAAAAGAGGCAAAGGAAGCAAGTGTGGAGTTATTCATTGTC
>NW_008590547.1:0-55000 GCF_000691845.1 Merops nubicus | reverse complement strand
AATATTATTCTAGTGGCCCCCATGAAAATATTTAATTAATGTTGTTAGTTTTTCCCGTGCTAAGGGAAGCAATCTACTATCTGCATTATCTCTAAATACAATTTGCATAATGATCCTCTTGAAAATCTTTGCATTAATTATATATGATAATCTGTAACAAATAACGCTTGATAGGCTTCCAGTGCCAAAGCTGTTTAAAACAAACAACTGCATCTTACAATCACAGTTTTGTAAACACGGCGAGTGTAAACCTGTGGTGAAACTAAGGCACGTATGTTTGAATTCTCTTTTCTGCTGTGAAAACGAAGCTTATTTGAAGCATTTATGGTGCAGTGGTGGGTGTTGGCCACAACTCTTGGCTTGGACAGTAGTTTTGATGGGATATCCCGGGTGACGTTCAGAGTCTCCTGCAAAACATGTGGATGTGGCATCCTGGGAATGTGCAAGGCCATTCCCTCCTGGCACAACTTTTTTGGCCTGTATGAAAGAGATGTGTGACCACAGATGGCCCCATTAGCCTCCCTCAGGGTCCTTTAGACAGGGGGTGCTGACGGAGCCCCAGAACGGTCAGACTCATTTTTCCCAGAGCTTGCTGAGGCTTATGACATGGGCTGTATGAGGTTGGATGTGTCAAAGTGAGGGTGGCAGAGGGGTGCGAGGGGCCAGGCAGCTGCTCCTGGCAGAGCAAGGGGTGCCTGCTGTTTGACTCCACTCTGCTCACTGGAGGGGCCCAGCCACTGCCTCATGGGCTTGTTCTGTCAGAGGGGACCTGTGCTTCCCGCTGCTATGCCAGTGCTGCCAGAGCAGGGACAAGTGCTAAAATCTGGGACTCCCTGGCAGCTGGGCAAAGTGGATAGTGCACTTTTGTTGCTTGTCATTGAAGGCAACTGTATGTTAATGACTGCAAAATGTTAAAAAAAAACCAAAACAATCTGAAAGTTTCAATTAGTAGTGTATATTCCAAAAGCATAGAGCTATAAACTAACCATTTTTTAGTCTTCATTGGTATCATTATGTCTTACTAAAATAGAAAAATTAATGTGCATCTGGTAGGTTTGCTCTGTTTGCAGATGTAAGAAACTAATGGGAAATTAATAGCCTAAATAAGAGTAAAAGCATAAAATCATTGCTATTTTCAGCCTCAAACTCTCTGGAGGCCATTTGAAACACTTGTGTGAAGTAGCAGACCTATGTCTCATATGGGATTATTTATACTACTCTATCATCATAACTTATTTCAGCTCAGCCTGGCTACTACAGAAATTTCCTGGAGTAACCAAAAATATATTTTGGCCTTCATTTTTCAGATATAACTGGTTTGTTACATTATCTAAACTTGCTTACAAATGCATGTCACTGTGCACCGTTTAATACTTCTCTTGTACCTTTACAAAATGAATCAGTCTTCAAAGCAAGGATTATCCCTATAATAAAGCTATAATATTTTTCTTTAGTTTATAGTTATTTATGCATAAATTAAAAAAACCCCACTATTTATGATATTTCAATACAGTTGCAAATGTAGATTCCTTTTCCAAAAAACCATACCCCTGCATCTATTTTAAATAATTTATATTTGTCAAACTTACAAACCAAAGGCTCCTTTTTGCTTTCTTTATTTTGTTGTGCCTTCACATTTTTATTATGAGTAGGTTGACTACTCCTCCACAAAACCAACAGTAAACAATGAATTAATAAAAGAATAACTCTTTATATACGCCAAGCTAAATTATGTGGTTTTCTAATTATTTTTTATTTTTAGAGAAAAAGTTTTTTAAAATTAAATAAAGCACTTAGCACTTTACTTCTTATAATTAAACAGTCAACACTATATTATACTTGAAGATTGACGTACTTGTGCCTGCAAACAGAACAGATTAATGTAATGTTTTGCTACCTTTGACCTTGTATCCTTGAGTCTCTTGATTCTGTGTCACCAAACATAGTACTGTAATAGAGTTGAGCTCTAGGTAATAGTGTGTGCTATTCTGACTGTCATGCTCCATCATTGTAACTTACTGCATGAGGTCCCCAAAGTAGCCTCAAACACAGAGAGACACAAAGTCACATCAACAAAACCTAGAAGTAAGCAGAAAAGGCCTTAAAATGGAAATTCTTCACTCAGTTCATGCAAGACCAAATTGTCTGTGACTGCTGGTTATTCCAAATACTCCAGCAAAGGAACATTTAAACGAGTGTGTTGCTAAAATCCACTGGCGAAAGTCATTCAGAAAAAATAGCTGAACTCCTAATTTTACTCACTATATTGTTATGATTTCAGATTCTGGAGGTCAAACTGCCATTTCTTTGTTTTTGTGCGTGGTCTTGAAATACCACTTCTAGCACCTGGTAAAGTACTTTCAAATGAGCTATTTTGCATTCTCTGGTACTTACCCCCAAAAGGTAAGCAGGGAAAAAGTCTCAGACAGTAGTAGAAGCCTCCTTGGGTCCAGTGTGGATCCTGAAGCTCTCCCATACTACAGATGGGGTGAAAGGTGATGAATGGAGGACCTGATGTGAGGGACTCCAGGATGGTAAGAAGGCAGTTTTCCAAGTAGAGAAGTAGGAAATACCAAAGATTTACAAACCTGACTCAGGTGAGGTGGCTTAGTGATTCTTTCAAAACCATTCTGCCCACTGCAAAAAAATGCTACTAAATTTTCTCCAGGGCTGTTCTAGTCCTTAAATATCCATCGATACCTTAACGCAAGGTACAGATGAGCACTTATTTTGTGAGGTTGTTATCTTGAGTGTGAAACAGGCGATGAGTAGCTTAACTGTGATCACGTGTACTGTGAGGTCTAGTGCTCTCCAAGCGCCAGATATGCAGCTGGTATCTGGTAAAGGTAGGTAAAGAAGCTTGTAGGTTTCTCCTTGTGAACCTACTCCTGCATGTCTTAGATAACCTCTCTACAAAATGGGATTAAGTCTAAGAATTGCTTTAATAGTTGTTAAAGCAGTGAAAAGTCTGAAGATATCACATAAAAAAAACCCAAAAAAACCCAAAAAAAACCAAACTTCAAAAAGCAAAACATTTACTTGATACTAAATCCGTTGCTAACTAAATGAGTATTCAGCAACATGGGTATTCGTGCACTGTTGTCTTACTATGTCATATAGAAGGGCAATGTACGACTTTGCCTTTATGGCAAACACTTTTAAGTATAACTCCCTCTTTTAATAGCCTGGGACTAGCTTTCTGAATTTCCAGTTGTGATTGAATTCTCCAAAGCTATTATTGCTTGAAACAAAAAGAAATTAGAGTTCTCAGTGACCATACAATATGCTGTGCAGTCATGTAAAACATGAAAGAGTGGATAAGTATTTCGGCATAAAGAAAAAAAAAACAAAACCAACCAAACAAAAATATTTGAAATCAAGTGGCCTCTTGAGTTCATTAGAGAATTACGAACTTTCATTACAAAACTTATTTTTAAGCAGAGACCTTTTCTTTGTTGGTGGCTGCCTTCTGCTTTGTTTTCAAGATGCCTTTTTTCATACTTGAAACATCATTGTAAAAGGAGGTGTAAATGGTGGTGCTGTAGGACATATTCCCTGTCTCCTGCCTCCTTGCCATGGGATGGGCACTGTTCCCAACAGCTTGCTAAACCTCACGGAAAGTGGCTGACTTCGTTGTGTCAGCATACCTGCAGAGTAGTGGCCAGAGAGCATTTTTCTTGGCTTGTGGCCTTGGGAGAACTAGGCTGGTGGAGAAACTCTGTTGATAGGTGTTTATGCCTATACTATGGGTTGTGTCCTCTTATTTAAAATGGTTTTAATTTTGCAGGGCAGGCCAGACCTATATTTCTAAGACATATTCTATATATAACTTAATGTTGTGATAAAATCCCAGCTGGAAGCTAAGTACCACAGAGCTGCTCACTCACTCCCGCCCCCTGCCAGCCAGATGGGGAGGAGAATCAGGTAAAAAGTGAAACTCGTAGGTTGGGAAAAGAACAGTTTAATAACTGGAAGGAAAATATAATAACAGTAATAATAATGAAATTATGATGATGATGAAAAGGAATATGATGAAGAAGAGAAAGAGAAATAAATCTCAAGAAAGTCAAGTGATGCAAAATGCAATTGCTCACCACCTACTGACCAGTGACCACCCAGTCCCTGAGCAGCAATCTGCCCCTCCTGGCCAACTCCTCCCAGTTTATACACTAAGCATGATGCCCCAAGGTGTGGAATGTCCCTCTGGATGGTTTGGGTTGGCTGTCCTGGCTGTGTTGCCTCCCAGCTTCTTGTGCATCTACTCGCTGCCAGAATGTGGGAAACTGAAATGTCCATGGTGTAGGATAAATGCTACTTAGCAAAATAAAACATCAGTGTGTTATCAACACTGTTCTCATCCTAAATACACACAAACCACAGCACTGTACTTGTGTCTTGCACCGGTCAGGGTCCGGGGTGAGGTTTTTGTTGGTATTCTTGGGAACAGAATTAAGACTCAAAATGGAGTCAAGTGCCACACCGTTTATTTGCCCACTGGCAACAGGTTTGCCAAAGAAAAAATATAAAAAGGGCCGGGGTGGGGAAAGAAAGAGAGGGAGCGGGCATGTTGGAATTACAGAGTTGAGCTAGCTGTCAACGCAGATCTGTGGTGTCCTGTGGATCTGATTGGTCCAGTGGCAGAGTATTCCCAATGATTGATTGGCATGGTGAGAGGAAGGAGGTCTTCCCATCCTCACTGCTTCTGCTTTTATGTAGAGGAGACACCCCTACTTTGCATAGCCACGCCTCTTGCAGCCATCAACTTTCCATAACCACGCCTTCCACTCAGCAATGTTGTGCGTGCCCAGTACCATTACTAGGGAGCTTTGGATGTTTCCGAGGCTCTGAGCCCTCCAATAGGCAACTCCAGACCCAGGCACATGCACAGAGAACTGAGGTCAGGGAACTCATTTTGGCAACTTTGTTTAGTTGTTGCAGTAAGAAGGCCCATGTGGCCAACAAGGCGCAGACTACTGCAGGGTGAAACTCTGATTGGTCCTAGACTTCTGTGGGGTGGAACTCTGGTCCTGCCAACAAAGTTGAGACATATTCAAGCATCCGGTCTCTTACAACTAGTTACTAGACAGAAAATTATGCCAGCTGAAACCGGGACAGTCAAAAAGTACATCCTACTGCCTGTGCTGTCGCTGGTGTTCTGTGCCTCCAATATGTTCCCCTGTGTAGTTATCCCTATTTCAAGCTTGGGCATGCCAAATAATCTCCCTAACATAGCTTGTCCAAGGTCAGAGGGAGGGTATTGCACTCTGAAAAGATAAATCCTCTGATGTGATTGGAATAATCCTGTCTCTACACTGTGAGGGAGGAGCTAAACTCAGTAGGGCAAACAGAAACCATCTGACTCTCTCTCACCAGGAAGCTAAGTTCAAAAGACCAGTGGGTCACAGTGAGTTCTCTGAGAGAGGCCTCCAAATATGCAGACAGCATCTGTGATCATATTTTGTACATCTCCCCAATATACTGTGAGTAGATTAGAAAAATATCACTATTCCCACCTCCTCAGTGTGATCCCTGAATATAGTTTCATGCACTTTACACTGTTAAAAATACTAAGTGTAGTATCTAAGCCATATATGTGTTTATGTATATCTATATTCAAATATATTTCTATATATCCACACATTGTGTATAGCAGATAAATATATGTTATTTCTCAATTTATCTTCTTCCTGGATCTTACGTTCATGTAATCTTATTTTAACATTAAACCAATATTTTAAGATGTTAAATAGCACCCATATAATAGAAGCTAATAAGAACAGGTTCAATAGTTACTGCCATATCGACACCTTAATAATTAATTTTTTCATTAGTATGTTAAACATGTGCATATTTGGATGTTAAAATATAATTTTCTTCCCTTTCTTTGGAAGCAGCTTCTTAGGATTTTGATTTCTCAGTTTCTTTCCCAGATACAGCCAGAATGAAATAGCTTTTTTTTTTTTTTAATTTTCAAATTTTGTCGGTGAACTGAACTTGTGTACTGTGCTGGTGAAACAGCACTGTTTAACTGTTTTCACTTCTCATGCTATTTCTTAAAAGGACATATATGTGTACTGGATATTAAATACTATAGCTATGGTGGCTATTTTCAGCAGTATCAAACTGGACAGGAAAATAAAAGTTTCTCCTGGACCTGTGTGTTTAAATGTAATTACAAATAACTTCACTGTGATTATTATGATAGCAATTATTTATTGATTCTTAATTTAGTTTTTTGATGAGCTACTTCAATAAAATGATGAATGCTTTCATTAGTTAAAAAAAATCTTAAAACTTCAATTTACACCTGGATATTGGTAATAGATTTGTGAAATTGAAGTTTTTATTTCAGAATTACAAAAATACATTGCTATGCTATGTGAATAAAATGTCTGGGATCTTCCATATTAATCTCTCCTTGTATGAAAGATGGCAGTTTTCATTCTCATCTGTGAGTGACAGTGTTTTTTCAGGTGAAGTTTCTGTGTTCTTACAAACTTGGGAAGCCTTTATTTTCAGTAAATCAGGTAGAGCTTGTTCAAGGGTCAAAAGAACCCTGTCTCTCACTAGCAACATGCAGATGCCAGATGATTTGTAAAAGTTTCTGTTGGTGAAGGGGCTAAACCGCCAGCTAAAGAAAAGGGATTATATTAGCATTCAGAAGAAAAAAATACTCCATTTCTCCTAACTCCATAGTCTATGTTCAATCAACGCACAGTTAATGGAAGCCCTCCAGTGTTAAGCAATAAACAAACACAGTTGCGCAAATAGTCCAAAATCAAATCCAGTATATACGGTGGACAATACATAGTTAGTTCCATTACAGAACCTTCCCCTGGGACTTGGAGTGGCTTCTGATCCCGTCTCATTACACACCAGCAGCATCTGTAGTCAGCCTGAACCTTATTTGGAAATATATAAAGTACACGGAAAAAATAGACTCGGAATCAAGAGCCAGAGAATCCTATTTCAAGTTTAATTTTTGCTTGTGAAAGATCATTTGGTTTTAGACTCGGCAAACAGTAGGCCCTCATCACTCACAATGAGCTGTGCATGTAGCAGGGATTACTTCAGTTCAGAGAGATTGAAGGTAATTGCTACTTTCCACAGGGAGGTATCTAGTACTAGTGTGGTTTGAGAGATACAGTAAAGCACCATAAGCTGTGCCATACCATCCTGAAGCAAACTAGAGTCACCTCTCATTGTTTCTCACTTCCTTGTTTCATTTAATAAAAATGGATAGTAAACTTAAAAGAATACATAGGAACAGGAAGAAATTCTTTGATATGAGGATTAAAAAGGATAAAACTCCATTCACCCTGATATGTAGTGCAGATGAATGCATATAATATATGTCTAACATAGATGCTACATAATATTCCACTAAAAGACAAATGTTTTTAAATAATTGTATATGCATAGATATAAGAACATCAGAGATCAGGGTCCCTTTGCAATTGTTACTACATATGAAAGAATAAAATAAGAAACCCTTGGGTTCTCTGCCCCAGAAAACTACAGTTGAACTGAGAGCCCAAATTTATCTGTTAGTGAATTCAGCAGAATTTATCCCAGGGGATTCATTTATCCTGGGATGTACAGAGATTGCTGACAGTTGACAGCTACATTAACTCCATTTCTCCATTCAGTGGTTGTATGTGATAAGAAAGAAACATCTTAATATAGCATAAAGAGTTTCTTAGTGTGAGTTTGTAAAAGTAAATTATATGGTTCGCTCCAAACAAACGTTATGTTATTGCAGCACAGTATCATTCTGTATAACCTACACAACTAATTTAGGCATGTTTTGGTGATTTTTATAATTTACATCTTTAAGACTATTTTCATATACCTTTTTGTAAAACCTACAAACTTAGAAATTCTGGATCATATTATCAGCTGGGCAGGACAGATCTTTAAGCTATGGGTGCATCCTTGACGACAGTAGTTGGGTTTCTGTACTTTAAAGGGTATTGTACAGCAATGATCTCTAGAGCCATTTCACTGTCACTGCAAGGTCATGCTTGCTCTTTGTCATCCTGGAATATGTCCAGCAAATTTGCTACTAGTCAAGGCTGGTGGTGAAGACAAAGCCATAAAGGATACCAGTGCATTTTACCCAAATTCAGGACTGTCAATTACCCAGGCACTGGGCCTCTGGTCTCTTGATAATTCCCTGCATATCAGTTCTTAATTTGTCATTACAGTCCAGTAGAAACTACACCAATGCTTACACTCCTTTCTCAACAACATTAGGTTCTGCTTCAGCCTAACTGAAGATTTTCCCAAGATTTTTTCCAAGGTAAATGCCAAGTGAACAATCTTTTTGTGAGGGTTGTTTCTGGAAGATAAAAACTAACATTCACAGGCTTGTTATTGCTGTATTCCTATGTTGTCTTCATTTCTTTTCAGTTCTGGCTGGTAGAAGCTGTAGTGGGTGATATCAGAAAAATTGAAAGGATTACCAAGGAAAGCCAGAAAAATTTTGGTGATACTGAATCCCCTCTATGACAATGTGTGAGTGCCAGAAACTGAAGATCTATTTTGTCATCTTAATCCTGTTCCTTACTACCTTTATGGCGTCTTCCCATTAAATGGATTGATTATAAGCAGAGAAAATACATTCATTTTCTTGATCACTTTGTGAAATAAAGGATTTTACTTTTCCTAAAGAAATAATAGCCAAACAGCTAGTAAAATTTTAGAGGTAATTTAGAATTTACTTCAATATCTTGGCACCTATGAAGAGCATGTACATTTTCTGCTATTACAATACCCTTTGCTGTTTAAAATATTCTTTCCTTTAATGAGCTAGTTATAAAACTATGACTGATTATCAGATTGTTCTGTCTGTGAAAATTGCAGGTTCTTAATTAACCAATGAAATTCTTCTGAAAATAAGTTAACAGCGACTGTTTCATGAACAAGCATATTTCATTTGTAATTCCATCTATATAATTCCAGACTAACTGGAGAAAACATAACATATGCATAATAACATAGATTTAAATACTTATAGCAGCAGTTGACAATTCAACAAAAAATCCTGATTTGGGATGGAATTCTTCAGAATTTGTACACCTTACTCCACTGGTAGTTAAGATTATAGAGGTGGAAGTAACTATAAAATTAGTATCATAAAAATGTGTATCTAGCACAAATCTGTCAGTGATATAATTGAGCATAGTTAACTTTTATCACCTGAATCTATTAATACAAAATATGGTTTTGTAGAACCAAATACATGGTCATACATATCTAGAAATAAACTCATACTTAGAGCATGAGAAACTGCATTTTAGTGAAGGGTGAGTGGAAAGTATTTAAAGGTCAGAGTGGACAAGCAATTAAACAAGGGATCCCAACAGATACTGTGGCAACGAGGGCTAGTGTAATCTTTGGATATTATAAATGAGAGTAGTATGTCAGCATATTTTATCTGTCTTTACTGTTCATTTTTTCAAAAGATGTTGAAAATTGGAAAAAGTTTAAGAAAGGGCCACAGAAATTATTTGGGAGAAACTGGAGAGAATGCAATTTTATATATTGTAAGACTTCGTGGCTGTGAAAAAAAGAATCTGTGCTGAAAATGTATACATACTTTACGAAGTGAGAGATGCCAAGTGCCAAAGGACTTTCCAGTCTGTCCAAAGAAAACATCTTAAAAACTGGTGTTCAGAAGGTGCAGCCAGATGAATTCAGATTAGAAATGATGCATGCATTTTTAACACTGACAATGATTAACCACTCCAAACAACTCAAAGTGAAATGGTAGATTTCTTGATGCCTTACAAAGGTCTGGATGCCTTTCTGTTGCCTATCACTGTATAGAGGGCTATGCAGGCATAACTGGGTGAAATGAGATAACTTGTACTATACAGGATTTCAGTGGTCTCTTTGGACACAGCAAAGGTAAAATAAACCTGTGAGGGTACACAAAGAACTGATGGTGAACGCAGAGTTGGGACCATTTTCCTGAAAATACCTTGTTAGCAGCTCCCCCATCCACCTCACAGCAACTTGAGCTAGCTGCCTTTGAACCACAGTAGCCCAAGAATGGTTAATCGATGGTCTAAGGCAAACACTGCCCTGTAGAATCCACTTTGTAAAATACTCTTATGAATTGTAAATAATAGAAATATTTGTTATGGTAGTAAGTTTTTCCTTTTTAATAAGACATTACTGCAGATGGATCCTAGTCAAAAGGTTTTGGACTGACTCCTTGATGAATTTCAAGTTGCCTGGTTTTGCCTTTGTATGGTAGGAAGTAGCTTCAAAGGCTATATACTAAACAGGAGCCATCTGGAAAACTAATTCAGACTTCAATGTTTTGATGCTATCCATCATAGAATAGATCATTTTTGCAGAACTCCTTTCAGCAAGTAATGCAGATCACTATTGAAGGAACTGTCTTGTTAAATGAATGATACTACAATAATCTGTAGTAGACACACTAATGGCTTTGTGGTACAGCCATTCTTTAAAGAAACAGAAAACAAACAAACAAACAACCCCAAACACACAGTAATATTCGTGTTTATATCTTAAGTTTGGGTTTTTTTATGTCTTTGGAAAGAGGTTCAGTTGTGAAACAGTTTAAGAAGTTTAGCTGTAAAATCTACAATTACCAGATGAGTTAATAAGTAAATAATGAGTTATTATTTTTGTCTAGTTACCATTGGTAAACCTTAAAATAATTTAAACTGTTAGTGATTTCTGCAAGAAGTCTATTCTTCACTTTAAATAGTTCCCAAAACATAGACAACAGTTTCATTTGTCCAAAATGCCCCAAGGGTAATCTTTGGCAATGAGCAAGTATTGAAGTTTTGTATACAGTGGTTTTAGCTGGTTGTAAAGGTGCTTCATATATTCTGCAACACTATCACCTTTTTTTGTTCATCTCACAAACAGGTTTCATAGGGGATGCATCTGTTTTGTATTCCAGACTCCTTTTTATTCTTGATGAGTGTGGCTGATGCTTTTGCAATACTCCAGGTAGTATAGCTAAGATTCCTTTCAGAGCCAGGCTTATAGAAGCCTAGTTTCCAGTTTGGTCTGGGTAGTTCTTTCTTTTGTGTGATCTTTGTGGTTTTCCAGACTTTGAATTTTCTGAAACATGAGATATATAAAGCATATGATTGTGATCTCGACTATTTTCATCATAGTAACCTCATCCTCCTATATGGTAAAAAAAATAAACTCAGGAATAGCTGTTACTGAACACATTTGGAACTTAATTAATGATCAGTGTCTAAAATTACTGCAATCGAGAACTTACCCCCATCAAACCACTGTCCCTCTCCATCACCCACTTAACTGACCCTGCAGTTTGGCCTCCTCTATTTATCTGCTCTGTCTGGACAGGGCCATAGAACTCTAAGAGCTATGCTAAAGCTGAGGAGCTGCTGTAATCTTTGTTCTATGAATAATTCTCTAAGGAGAAACAAATACATCTGACTGAGATAGTAGCTATGCAGACGAATATAAAAGGGACAAAACTGTGTGAATGCATAAAGTTAATTTTTTTTTTTTTTTTCTAGAGGTAGAGGATGAAATACTTCCAAGAAAATTCTGGAGATTGGCTAGTATGTTTCCCCTACTTCAAACTAAAGAAGCTGCTATTCAGAGGTTTTGTGCTACTAAAATAAAATTATTTCATGAAATATTAATGTGTTACAGTGCATTTCCAGTATATTGTGAACCATTAACAAATTAAAGCAAAGTAGTCAATTTAAAGTAAGGCTTGTGACTCATTTTCTCTTCTGTTATTTGCTTGTTTATTTTCTGCTGTAGAATTTGATTCATAGTTCTGTTGGCCACCAGCTTAATCTACACCAGTCTATTCTGTGACACGTCTCTGTATATGTGAGTGTCTATATGTTCAAAAGCACTTAAAGACATTCCCGCTTTCTCACTGTTGGCTAGGTAAACAATGTTTGTTTATATCTAATACTGTCATTTGTTTCCTTCAGGAAAACAATACTTTAAAAAATATTGATCAATGGTAAGTGCAGAACTGTTCAGTCCTCAAAACCTTCCCTGGTATGCTATGTTTGTCCTAATCTAGTATAGGGGAGAAAAAAAAAAAAAAAAAAAAAAAAAAAAAAAAAAAAAAGAGTAAGAGTCTATTTTCCACATTTCTTTTTTCTGCTTGCTATCGTTTAAAAAGCGTCTTTGAACCTTGTTCATGGCTTTCCCAGATTTTGCTGTTAGCTGCCAAGTCCCTGTCAGATTGAAATTGAAACGGCAGAAAAAAGATTTTCAACATACTTTTTCTGCAATTTTTTTCTGTCTTTCACCTCTAATGAAACGACCTCTAACTGCCCCCTCATCCTACGCTAAGCAATGCTGAGTTTTATACCCTAAATTTCAACTACTTTATTAAATTATCTACAAAATGGATATTTAAAAATGAAAACAAAAGTAATATAAAAAGTATATATGGTTTACAATGATTGTATTCAGATGAGTTGCTGAACTTTTTACTTCAAAGACAAAGATCTCTGCATTTGAGAGACCTTTCCTCTGACTCAGTGCTTGTCCAAATACACATAATATTTTATTATAACAGATCATTGTAAAGCAAGCCTCATTTATTATGTTTATATAGTTATATAGTTGTCAGTTCATGCTATAAATCTGTAGTCATTTGCCATGAAATAATTGTCTTGTTATTGAAAAAATGAATTGGCTTAGCTATTCCAATTCAGTGTTAGGCTCTTACATCCTAATGGAGTATATATACAAATTGCTTATTGCAATACACAGGATGAGAAAGTCAGACTTACCAGCTCATTCTATTTTTATACCTTATACAACACTCAACACTTTACTCTTGATGAAATGTGCTTCAGTCCCTTGTTGCACTATCTAATGTGCCAGTATTTCTTGCTACATTAATTTTTCCTCTGTATTGTCTTTAATGGAAAAGATGCTCACCAGCATAAATATCTCTAAAGCTAACACTAAAAAAAATACTTAAATAAATAACAGATGCACAAGGGAACCATAGGATAAATATACAGGAGGCACAGAGTCATAATCACATGTCTGAACTATTTGACCCACTATCGGCATGTAGCAAAATACACACTAGTAATTGTGTGGGTATCCCACATGCCCACATGTTTCTGAACTGGGTCAACCTGTCTCTAACATTGTAAATATTTGTAAAGGAACTATGAGTTTGGAGATAATACAGCTGATAAATTGTGATATGACCTGTAAGGCAGATGTATGTAAGAATCCAGACACACATAGCACACATGATTTTCTGTGACTGTGATGCTTGTCAAAGAAAATATTTAGTAGGACTGGTTAGAACCATCACACAAAGCACAATTTGATACCACAATTTTGCCCATATAATTCCACCAATGTGCCACAACCCTCTTTTTTCACACACCGGTATTCCAGTATTGGACATCTCAAGAAAATTTAATGTCAGTGAAATTCTAAAAGCTTGCAGAATATGATAACCACCTTTTACTTTCCTTTTCTATATGTAAGCTAAGTCAAGGCCTTTATCTTAGTTGAGATATGAAAAACAGAATATCATGTAAGCCTGGTCTTCATCAGTATATTTTCCTAGATAGCATTTAATTTAAAAAAAAAAAAAAAAGAAAAAAAAAAATAGAATATGTGCAGTGATGGTTTAAGAATTTATAGACGAACTAATAGCAAATGTCATTTGTAGCTTTGTTTTGATATGCCACTTAGCTGATAAATTTAACAGTCAGCCTCTACTTTTTTCTTTGGTGTTGTATTTGAAAGGTTTTCCTGGTTCACTGGATATTGCTCTCCATCATTTTAAAAACCTTTACAAGGTGTTTTCTTTTTGTATCATGAAATGTCTTTGTATTAAGCTCCATAAAGCAATAATGAAAATATAAATAATTTTTGGCATAGCAAATGACTCCTTGGGTTGCCAAAACTGATTTGCTTGGTGGACATCAAGCCATGAAGTTTACATGTTTTCAATTAATAAGGATAAAATCTGGGCTTGGTTGTATTTTTGTTTGTTCTGCAGACAATGCAGTGCTACTAATTGGTTAATTACTATTAATACATACACAAGACCTTGTGAATTCAATATAGAATAGCTTCTGAGGTTTCAGGCTAATAGGAAAAACTGAGATAAGGAAACCACTTTTCTTATCCTTTTCTCTTTACTTTGGAGAATTTGGCTCTTACTGCAGTTTTTCAGCCTGGAAGGTTTTTGAGGTAAAAAAATTTTATATTCCAAAATATAAACAGGTATGAAAACCAGGAATATTTATAAAAATAAAAGTAACAAAATATCCTTTTCATGGTGCAGGGGAGATATGCACAGACATTATACCACACAATGGTCAGAAACAAAAAGCTGGATAACGTAGCTATAGTTTACTTTGATGAGGCCTCTGCACAGTTGAGCTGCCCTGAGAGCAGTTCCAGGAAAAATTGTAACTGCCTGCTTCATACTGATGAGAAATGACAAGCATTTTGCATTTAATACATTCATCTTAATCTCCCTCTGTACCTTGATCATTTACTAAATTTTGCTGTGTCCTAGGCCCAGAATTATTATACATGATGGAGGCTAAAAATGGATAAGTGGTGAGAAGGAATGTACACATGCAGGTGAGAAGCTGGTTCTCTGGCTGGAGAAGACTTCCTGGCCTCATAAAAATTCTCCACAGTGCAGATGAATGTTAGATCTGAGCATAATCCTTAAGCTGAGCCTAGGGTTTCCCTAAAAAATCTAAAAAAGTAATTGCTTGGATTCTGTGCATTTTGAAGCAGTGACAGACAGTGCCTTTTCTAAATCCTTGCACCATTTTTGGTCTTTTATGTACTTCTGAGAGGCTGTCAAAGGCAACAGTGCCCATGGCCAGAAACTGCATTACCTAGACATACTTCTCTTTCTTCTTGCTTTTCTTTGTTTCTGTCAATGTTTTTATCTTTGGTGTTTTTCTTTAATTAACTTGTACTAACAAATGCTTCTTAAGGAGGAAACCAGTGAGTTAAAATTCTGCTTAAACAAGTGCATACAGCAAAATCTTTCTCAGGATGCAACTACAGAGAGATAGATACAGAGAACTGTAGATAGGTCACAAGAAATGGGAATTGGCATATTGAAGATGTCATTAACTCACAGTGAGTACCCTTAGGTGTATGAAACCTCATTTCTGCTTCCATGTGTGTATAAATTGTCTTGCTGATTGTTGGCTACCTCTGTGAGGTACTTGATGAATACAGCTAATTACAAAATAATAACTAATTGTAATGTGGCTTTAAAGAATCCCAGTATAATTGAAATATGACTTCTTTAAATCCTCATATAATAGTATCCAGAGGGTTCAAAAGGCTAAACAGATGTTTCAATAAATGGCTAGCCACTTATTTTTAACTGTTCTAAAGTACAACATGTCAATGTGTGGTTTAACAGTATTCCTAGTATAGGTGACATGTATTAATAGCCATTTGAAACCCATATTTGGTGTCTGTCTGAATATAAAAACATAAAGGAATATTTTTTAAACTAGGAAATCTGGCAAAAATTGGATGCAAACCAGTTTCAGCTTAATGGATACAAACTTTCCATTTTGAAAATGATATTTTAAAATATGCATTTTAGCAGCCTTTTGAACTCTCATTTGGTGCCATGGGACTGCAGCTCTGCCATGAGCTGAGCTTCGGATTCACTCCCATAGCCACTGACCTCAACACTCCCCATCCACCCCATCCTTCACTACAGAAATCTCAATGGCCTTTGCTATCTTCTCATCTCAGGGTGATAAACTATCCCTACTTCCAGCTGTCTTCGTTGGGATTATCGAGTGTGTTGATAGGTTTTGTAACTCAAGAGTAGTTCTGCTTTGTGATACTCTAATCACCACATAAAAGTGAGGAAGAAATAATACTGTGGTAGCATTTGCTGCTTTGCATGCATCCCTCAGTGTGCTAAGAATCAGTGGCACTGGTAACAAAGGCAAGAATGGCACTATTAATAGAAAAAGTAAGTAAATATAAATCCCAGGCAGAATACGCTAGTCACTGTTCTAGTAAAACATCTCAGAAATTTTCCTGAAGATGAAGCATGAATTTGGGGCTTAACAGTTGTAGTGCACAGACCTGAGGGTTGATTCCTAAGCTTGAAGGCACAGCTGTGTTTCACATCTAATTCCTAAAAGATTATGGCATTATAAAAATACTCAAAAGAATGGTTGAAATTAAAGCTTTAGGTGGGAATTTTCTAGCTGTTCTATCACAGTAGTTCTTCTGTGCTAAGATGTCAGTTCAGCTAGTAATTGAACTTGCTATTCCTTCAAGACTGGTTTGGTTTTTCTTTTCCTGTTTTTTACACTTGTACAGAGTCTTCTGCTTTATAATACTTTTATTTTCCTCAGAAGTGCTAGAAATTGAACTATCTGAACTGTGCAAATGTGGGAATATGATCTAGAAAAATGCTTTTAAAGAATGCCTTTAAATATTGCATAGAGATCAAATAAGTAACTTTTCAGTGTGTTATCCTATTGACAAAGCCAAGAAGAAATAATTAATTTCCTTCTCTGTTGTTAAGATCTAAACAGGTCCTGTAGTGGGCTTGGAAAGTACCTATTGAGTATTAGTATTTTAATAAAACCAGAGTGATTGTTTGCTCCTTCTTTACTGTGACAAAAAGTTATAGTGGTACTACTTCTTTCCTCATCTCTCATTCAAAAAGGAATTAAAAATCAGCAGAATGTGATGATTTTTTATATTTACCTTAGTTATATTTTAATTTCAACTATTGAATTTTGGTTTTCTGTTAAATTGATTGTATATGCATACTTTTCATCTTGAAGGCAATATGGGAAATTATGAAGTATTTTAAAATATATTTAACATGTAAATTCACTGCTTTGGACTAACCCCATAAAATACCTTATCTTCTAGACAGATGATGCAGCCCTTTGGCAGAATCTAATTACAATTAGCCTAGGAATATCACTGGGGGTATTCTGTGTCTAGATAGTGAATTATTTTCCTAAATACTCAAGAGTCAGAGAAAACTGGGGTTCCTGCTCCAACATAATCTGGCTGAAGGTCAGATTCATCCTCTGCCATTTCCTGATTGTGGAGCTTGAAATATTTTTTTATCTTTGATGTGATATTTAGCTCTGCCCTGTGAGTTTGTTACCCAGACTATGGCCTCCAATTCATCCTAAGGAATTGTTCTTAGTCTGTTTACATAAAGTCTCTTGGGCCAAGGGGTTTTAAATACTCATTGTCTGGTTTTCAACCAATCTGATTCACCTTCCTTGGGGTAGTATCTAAACCAACTATTTTCTTTGTTCAAAGTGATCTTTCTATAGTCTGCCTTCTCGGGAGTGCTCTAACAAAATGAAAGGATATCCAGAATCAATACTTTCTTTCGTAAGTCTCTCACCTGTAACCAGAGACTCTCCTAGTGACAGATGTGAAGTACCTGGAGCTCTGCTAAGCCAAAAAACACGCTTTCAAACTGGCCGTTTAGGCAGGTTCCTCAGAGCAGGAAGCATTTTCTATTTTAGATGGTCTTCCATTAAATTTACTCCTTCCCTGCCTGACTTTGTGGGGGCTCCCAAAAGCTCTTAAGCTGGAAGAGTAAGTGCAGTTGTTGAAGATGTTCACAATAATCTGTGTTAAGATGACAAATTTTACCTCTTTTCTGGACTGTTTTGCCTGCAAATTGACTAGTTCATAAGAGAAAAAAAAAAAAAGTGTTCCCAAGACCTACTTTTTTTTTAACAAAAACCTTCTGCTGTCAGCAACTGAAAAGTTATCTCAGAACAAAGTCAGAACACCTTATCTTGGCAGCTCTACTTTAGGCAGAAAGTACCAGGGCATAGGCACCTGAAAATTAGAGAAATGAGAACAGAATACTTTTAAACCTTAAAATTTATTATTTCTAGGAACAGGTAAAATTTGGGGCTAGAATGGGAAGGATTATAGCTTTTCTGAATATATGCCCTTTGGAAACTCAAACTATTATTTTCTAAAGGTTAAAGTATTTTTGACATACAACAGCTGCTTTGTACAGCAGCTTGACGTGCAGTGGCTAAGTCTAGATTTGTGATCTGTTTCTGGAGGTTTAAGGTCAAATTGGTCTTTCCAAAATCTGAAGTGAAAGTGCCCATGAATATATCATCCAAGGAAAGATCTAGCCAAAGAGGTTGTTCAAATTGCCAGGCAACCCAGGCACGTTTTCAACTGAATGACTCTTCTCCATGCTTTGCCAAAACACATGACCTTCTGTAGGTCTTTCTAACCACTGAGCTCATTCATTTCTAAAACCTGAGGGCCACAAAAACTACATTGCCTGTTTAGTTACTGGTCTTGAAGTAGAAAAGCAAAAAATTAAACCCACCCCAACCCAAACCAAAACAAACGAAACCCGTCTGGAATTTTCTTACATGAATATTGGTTATTCCAGAAAGTGCTACATGAAAAAATATTGGCAGACTTAAATAGACATGTAACACTGTGCATGGGTAGCTAACGCTTAATCATGTGAAAATCTATATGTCATATGCACGAATTCCTAGAGAATTTATTTTGAGCAGTTTTCTTAAAATGGTCCTTGTTCACTGTAAGTGCCACAAGGAAACAGTATTTCACAAGCAATTATTGGAAAAGCTAAGATACAGTGAATGAATGAACCTTTTAATAAAGTTTTTTATTGATGTAGATAGTTTTTTGTTTGTTTTTTTTTAAATACTAAATTCAAATTTCTTTAAAAACAATACAAAGCATTACTTCATAATGAGATGTCAGATATAGTTTTACATCTACTGTAATATGCTTGCTAATATTCCACATTTCTAGCCATGCCTAGATATATTGAAGTGCCCTTAGCTTTGCCTCAGGCCCTTAGTACCTCCAGCTGTTGCAATATTGGCTGATTTACTCAGAATATAAAGGGCAGAAATACATAAATGAACATTTTCGTTGCCACCTAATCAGTAGAAAAGAGATTAGTTTCTCTCTCTGAAGCAGTAGATACTCCTTTTATAAATATGAAACGTTTACAATCAACAGCAGTCTTACGAGCTGACAATGTACTGTAGTCTGAATCTTTTCAGAATTACATTTAAAATACATTAGTAACATAATTATTAAAATTAATTTATATCTTAACCAAAATTTAATTCCACCATTGCAGTCCAAATTATTTAGGTGAATTAAACTCAAATATCTTCCTCTGCTCAGTACTTAATTGGAGCAAATTTGATCTGTGTTCACGATGTGTGTTAAAACAAAAAAAAAGAACTCATGACATTCCTCCATATCAAAATGTTTTGGTAATCATTCTGTTTAAAGAGTAACATTTTATTTTTTTAAGCACTTAGATTCTTGATCTGAATCCATATTCATGGAGGTCTGCTGTAATCCACTTTACCACTTAATGTTGCAATTCAAATGTTCAGTAAGAAGCAAAGCCCTCCAGAATAAAGCATGAATATTACCGTGTGGGGCTGTAAAGAGAAGACTATTAGAATATATCACCAACACACTAGGGGACCATTTAGTGCACTGCTCTAAATACATCATTTAATTACAATGGAGACATTACTTCATGTTTCTACTGATGTAAGTATTATTAGAATTCATGATATTCGCAGGCTACTGTGGGCCATTACATTGGCCATAAGCTATTCCATAAGATTTACTACTAAAGGCCCGCAAGGGTATTTGAGCATTCATGGATTCTGTGGCAGTAGGCTTTTATCTAAGACACATAAGTGAGGGACAACCGAGTTATTATCTCTAAGAAACATAGCTTAATATTTTGGATTCTAAAGGTTAAGGTACCATAAATCCTGAATTACTTTGAGATATCACATAAAAAGACATTTTTATTTTATTTTACTCTACTCTGCCTCTTAAAATATTTTATGATGGCAGTTTCTAGAGTTGTACTGTGTTGTTTACATTCAGTCCCTGGATGCATCAAAAGCACTGACACAGCATTTGCTTTAAACTGCTGTAATGGAGGCAAGACACATGCAGGGGATATTCCCCCCATTTCTTCATTCCTGGTGTTATTAGTCTGTCACTCTGATTTGATGAGAATCACTGCAGACTTTCCCACCTCATGGAGGGCCTCATTAGTGAACTAGTGGACAGTGTCTGGCAGGTCCTGCTGGAGACAGTAGGACCATTGTGCATAAGGGAAGGTAAATACAAATCTGTGTAATTTTGAAGCTGATAGCTTGAAATTTTCAGAGATTACATACTCTTCTGCAGAAACTGAGACTGTAAAAAGAAGTGTGACGTTTTCTTCTCTAGATGATCTATAGACCTTTAGCAGTACGTGGTGTTAGCTGAGTGTTCAAATACATCTCTTAATTATGACAGTAAACAAGCAGCTTGAATTTAACACTACTCCTCCAAAATATTTCAGAATTCCTACGTTATCATTACGAGCTGTTATCTAGTTTCTTTATGTACATAAACACAGCTGTACCACGTTTCATGCAAATATCACATTGTGCATTATGAAGAAGGATGGGTTGGTTTTCTCAGATGGACCACAGCAAGCATCAGCGACCAGCAGCTGGGCCAGCTCCCTGCACCCTTGCCTGTCAGGCATCCTCATGCTGCGGGCACTGCTCCAGTGAGGGGAACTGAGCACGGTGCTACCTGTCCTGGCAAGGACAGCAGCCCACGTAGACAAGTCTATGATGGGCAAGTTCAAACAGCAAACAGTGATGCTTTGGTACCAAAGGTTACCCAATCTGCTTTGTTTCACAACTCAATGCTGAACTTTGCTGATTTATGTAGATAATATTGGGCAAATTATCCTTGACTAGATTCTCTAATGTTGAAAGAGGCCCAAGAACATTTTCTGTAACAATCATAGCAACCCATGCACAAATTATACTAGACTTCAAGGTAAACTGATATTGCTTTAGGAAAACTAGAAAAGCAAAGAGATATCTGTTTGTAAATTCTCCAGGACAAGAATCCTTCTTCTCCATACCCCACTTCTTTTGCCCTTGTAAATTCTGCTTTTGTCTTGGGAACATTGATTGCTTGCTTATGAAGTAATAATTGAAAAAAGGAAGTCCTTTGCAATTTTGTAGCTTTCAGGATGGCTGACAAGAATTTTCCCTCCACCAGACAGAGGCACAGAAAGATTGGTCTTGTGTAGCAAGTACTTAAATGTTAAATAAACAATGAGCATGGTTTAGTTTCTTGCTTTTTAAATGAAAATATATGAAGTCTAGGCTTTACACTTGTTTTCTGTTAGCTTTACTTAGTGCAGACTACTCACCCCACCCTAGTTTACTCTGTGTGTTTTAATGGCTATCTTAAAAAAAACCAACCAAACAAACATAAAGAACCTAGAGAACTGGAGAGCTGGTTCTGCTTTTTCATGAATAGCTTCAAATCCAAAGTCATATCCAATTACATCTGTGAAGCCAGGGACTTCACAGAAGTATGTATTTTATTCTGAGGCTGCTCTAGAACCAGTGCAAGATTTAGGAGTGGTGGGCTGTCTGCATCATGCCAGAAAGGATGTGAAGAGCAATTGCTTGGGTTGCCTTTTGTTCCAGTAGTTGAGTCCGCTGAGGACTGAAATTGATTTTCCTTATGTTAGCATGTGAAGGCTCTGCCCCTTGACCTGCTGCCGGCAAGCATGCGGGGCACAGACAGGCTGCAGCTTTGCAGAAGTAAGCAGCACTACTCCTCTTATCACCAACACGTTCTTCTTCCAAACTTGTTCTCTCCCCTGTGCTTTTCCTCTCTACCCTCTTCTGCTCTTCACACTCATGCTGCATTGTCCCATAAATATTTTGGATGTCTGAAATGATATTTTGTTTTTCTCTTGCAATAGCATAGTATTTTTTAAAATGTAGCAGAAGTAGTTGATCTATATTTATGAACCACATAATACTGTGGAGTGCAGTCAGGCACAGTGCTGGCAATTGGTATTATGGGCCATCTACTCTACACCATTATTTCTGTCCAGTGTAATCCCATATAAAACATCCTACTTGTAAGTTAGTTTTGCCAGTGATGATGCAATGATATGTAAAACTGGAGAAGGTGATAAACAGGGACTACAATTGTAAAAGTAATCTCAGTAATGACATAGTCATACTCTTGGATGGTAAGGCTACGGCTCATACTAGAAATTTCTTCAGACACTGATTAGATACATATTTTGCTAGAGAAGCCAGTTATTTTAGTCCCGTTTCTCAAAAATGTGAGCTATTGGTAATTCCTTCCCTCCTTGTCAGTCTTGTTGCTGTAGTTAACTGATCCACTGCCTCTTGTCTTATGGTGTCCAGAAGACTAAACCCCACAGAAACTATGCCACTAATGTGATTAACGCAGTTCTCCAAAATCTCATTGGCTCATTGTGCTCTTTGAATCTGAATTAGTCGTATTCTGTGTGGGATTTATTTTTTTTTTTTAATTTTGAAATGCTGCAAAATATACAGATACATCTGCACTGGAATATTAAAATGTACTCATGGCTGTTTATGTATTAGGGAAAAAAAGAGCAGGAGAATGTATTAAGCTAGGAAGCATAAGCCATGTTTCAATGTCTGCTCTCAGTAGGTGGCACTCTTCCCTCTGAGTATGTGTGAGTTAAAATCTCAGCAAGTCTGTTCCCAAGGTTCTCGTTTTAACTCAGAAGAGAGAGCAAGGTCTGGCAGTTTGTGGTTTCTGAAGATTCTAGCACTTTTTGCAAGAGATGTGGCATTTCTCTTCTGTGTTTTTGTAATTTTCTGTACTCTAGTAATTACAATCTGTGTATCTGTGTTCTCTCACAGTTTCAGAAATATTTGTTCTTATAATATTCCCCACCATCACTCAAAAAAAAAAATAAAATTGACGTGATGTATGTCCATTTGGAATGGCTGACAAGGTCTTCACCAGAGATGGCTGCATATCATTAATTAGTGAAGTGATTTTTTTAATCCTCTATAGACTGTAAAATATTTTTAGTCTTTTGATAGGCTTAGAGACACTCTACACATAAAAGATTTCACTTATTTAGCTGTTCTTATTTTTTAGTAGTGGGGTAATAAAGGAGTAGTGTTTTTCCCTTTGGAGAGTTAAATGAACTTGTAACTACAATAAAGAAAAAAAGTTGTAGTGATAATTTTTTTTTCTTTATTGTGAATTGTTGAGGATTGCCATTGCCATTCTTATTCAGAACCATTAACAGAGAGAAAAATTGCATTGTATACCAGATGTAAGAAAAGCAGAAGAAAAATGGGGTGGAAGGAGGAGGGGAAAGAAAGAAAATAACAGTGCAAGAACATTTTGCTACCTCTTAATACATCTCAAATAGAAATAAAATGTTTTTAAGTAAAGAGAGCATCACATGGACTTTGTATGTCATCTCTTGCACAAGTGCCGTTCTAGGTTAGAGTAATATGAGTTTCATCCTCATATGTGGCAGCAGATGTAGATATTTTCAGAATTCAAAGCTCACTGATGTAAAAAGCTTCAGGCTGTACAGGAATATTTCACTCAAAGAGGCTCACCTTTCATTTTGTAAAGGTAATCAAAATAGTCGTGGGAACAGACTTATTTTTTTCAGATATTATTAAAGATGCAACAACTTGGCTGTATTTTTGTTCTTCTGTCTCCATTAACTTTTCCCCAACTTTTCCTCATTTTCTAAGCCACACAGGAAAAAGTGGGTTGAGAAAGTTAAAAAACTCCAGTGGTGAGGAGAAGGTATGCAAGCAGTCAAAATATAGGTTTTTATATGGGGTGGGAGAATGAGTAAGATCTCATTGAAACACATAGTCATTCCAGAAACAGAGATCAGCAACCATTAAGGACCTAGGATAGTTCTTCCTGTCCTCTGGGTGACCATTCTATGGATCCCCTGGGGAAAAAAAAAAAAAAAGCATCTAGAGATTTGCCAAAGCAGGGATTGTCAACATTTTGAAAAGCAATGACAATTTGGACTGCATTTTCTCTGCCTCGTGCTGACTGCTTGTCTACTTCACCCCTCTCCTTTTATGCTTAGTGCTTTCATGTTGTCTCCTATCCCCACATAGCTCTGACCACCTTTTTGCATTTTTTCTTTGTTAGTCTCATCCTGCATTTGTAAATATGTCTCATTCTTCTTCGTTCTCAAAGGATCTTATGCCATTTGTCACTCTCACTCTTTTCTGTGCTCATTTGCTCCCCCTGCCATTACTCCCTGTCCTGTCCATACAAATCACTGGCGCCCATTCTTCCTGGCTCATTCCAATGATGTTCTTCAACCCCTTTTCATACAATCATGATAAAAAAGACACAGTGTTCTAGTAGTACTGTAACTTTACTTAGGAAAAGGAGTTGAAGCATCAGGGAAACTGGGGGTTGACCTTGTATTTGTGATGAGCTTCAAGTGCAGCTCATCAGGATGCAAGATTCACCCCACCCTCCTCTCTTATTTTGATTTTCTTTGATTTCTTCTTTCTTTAGGTATTTTCTGTCACCTAGTCATAAATACTGCAGCACCTATCTCTGGGGTCAGATTATTATATGTAATATGTAATAAAGAATATAGAAAATCCTACTTCAAGTCGCAGTCAATAGTTTCAGTAATAGAAAAGATGTCCAAGAAATCATTATGTTTAACTTGCATATATTTTTTCCATATTTTTCTATACACATCATGTTCAAGAGCACTTATAAACTGCATAAGCACGAAGCAAAAAGCACTGTGTTCAGGAGCTCAGTTCTACAGATGATCCACCCTACCACAGGTAGGTATGTGTGGCCTTTACATTTGTAGGCCATTCATATTGCACACCAACATGCATAATAATTACAGACAACAGAAGTGGTGCAGCATGAAAAAAAATCATGTAGGATAAACTGCATCTTAGGGTAAAAGGACAACTCATAAGTTTCATGTACCACTTCAGCCTCACCTGGGTCATGAATAGTGTTTTTGCATGGAATGAATTTTTTATATATCATTAGCTTAAATAGATAATAGAGTTTAATATTAAAAAAAAATTAAATCCTCAGACAACGTAAGATGACATAAGTCTATTAATTGCTAGGTAATTATACCATTTTAAATCAGTTGAGAGTCTTATCACCAAATGAAAAAGACACAAAAATGCCTCTACCACAGTCTAAATGGTATCTTGAATTCTGTTAACCATAGTATTTTTGGTAGAATTATATATCTGTGAAACTTAAAAAGCAGTGCTATTTTATTTTCATTTTTTTTCATTATTATATCCTTGCCACATCTAGTCTCATTTCAAATTGCTGATTCTTGAAGAAACAAAAGTATAAACCATGTAATTGGTATTCTATTCCCCACAGAGCACAGAACTGGCCTTTGGGGGCCAGATGAGACCATACTTTCGAATGAAGCACCAAGCAAAATGTCTATAGATATTCTGCTGTTTTCTGTTATACAGAACAGTTACCTCTTTTCCTACTGCTACAGCTCAGCCTATGAGCCTGCCCTCAGTAAATTAAAGGAAAAAACACTTTCTTCAGATACCATTCCTCTGTATGCACTCATGTCTCCAAGGCTTTAGATCTAACAATCCTCTAACAACTTGGCCTGGAAAGATGAATAGCTTTTAAAACATTGTGTAGATTGTATTAATTGGGAAGGGAGTAATGGGTTTAGAATAACTGGAACATTTTCTTAACAGCTTGATTACAAGGATTGTCACATGTACATGGAATTAGACAAATCCAGGAAAATATGAATAATTTCTTCCTTTCCTGGGCATGCATTTAAAGTGGAGAAATGTAGGACTAAAAGCAAATAGCACAACCTGTTTTAATCAAAGTAGTCTAGCAAGAAACAATCAATTAAAGAACAGTCTGATTCTCTGTGACATCAATGTATGAAAATCTGTTAGACGCCAGATTGTGTCTCAAGACACATATGATGAACTGAACAAAATGACCTGCTAATAGCTTTTACGGGTAATAAATGCATCATGTTATTGGTAATTCTGCAGATGGTAAATCAAGCTAATATCCAGGCTGAAACAAGCTACTTGTTAAACGTACTTCAAAAATGTTCCTTCTTGTTATTCCATAATTGTATCACACAGAAAAATAAGATGATTGCTACTTACTTTTAAGCATTTTAAATCAAGATGTGTTTCAACAGGCAGACATTTTAATTTTCAAATTCTTTAGAGAGAACATTTTTCTGACTGAACTGAGCTTTTAAAGCACAGCATTTGTATTTAGATTAGCAGCCTTATATAAACTGTTCTATATAAATGTTCTCAGCTTTACTGTTCAACATGTATTTTGAAACAGATTTTGCAATTTCTAATGTTAATCTGAAGCCGCTATTTAGGATACAAGACTTTCTGTTGTACAGATGTAAGCCATTTACAAATGTGGAATTTGTGACTTGTAGATTATAAGATGTTGCAAAAGTGGAGTTAATCAATCTGTAGACAACAAGAATTCAGATATATACACATCAGATGTGAATTTGGAATATATGAAGCTATTCTATTTGTCTGCCTAAAAAAGACTAATTCTGTAAAGAATTTTATGAATTTATGCTCCAAATGCCATATCTATCAAAGGCGGAAAAATTGTCAAAACGTTGGCTCAAAAGATATTGATATAAGATGGATATCCCCCAAAATCTCACTCAACAATGTCAGGTGAAAGAAAATAAGCAAACCCAAAAAACTTATTCCATTTCTTCATGCCAAGGATTTTACAAAATTGAGGAGTCCATACTTTCTATATTATTTTCTGTCAGTTTTTAATAATAAAAAAAGTAAATTAATTTTCCAGGTAGTGATTATTTACTGCAGAGAAGCTTCTACTAACAATAATAAATTATATTTTTGTGGCTATCCAATTCAATATCTGTCTGCAACAAATTCAAACAAATGTTCAACGCTCAATTATTATACTATCTGTTAAAAAGTAGTTTTGACAGGCTAATTCGTCAGGAAACTAGAAAATGATCGGAAAACATTAATAAAACTTGAAGGCAACACCTTAGCATGTTAGATACTACAAAAACATTCAGGCAACTGAGAGTCACTGGTAGCAAAAAGCAAATATGGCGAGGAAGTAAAATCAGAAAGATTGGTATTGGGGGACCTTTTGAACACTGCTTTTCACAGGTTCTTGTGATAGTGTGGTAGCCTTGACCCTACTTCAGCGCTTCAGTTCTTCTAGATTCCTGCATCAGATCTAAGCACAGTAGCAATATCTTTTGTTGCTCATCACTTACTGTATTAGTTCTAGCTATATCTCCTCTCACTACCCCTCACTGGAACTACTATGTCTTGCTTCAGTTTATAATGGCTTTTCTCAGAAAAGAAATTTCATATTGCCATCAAACCTTTAGAACACCTGATAAATGCTAAATAATGATAGCAGCATAAAGGCTTTAGTTAGATTTTAAAATTAATTTGCTCCGTACCTTCATGATCTGTTCTCGTCATTTTCAGTGAATACTGAAATCAAGTTACCAGTGAAGAAGCTGGAGGACAGAGATTGTTCTATCTGTTTGTGCTGTTAGGATACCGAATGCCCCCTGTCCAGTATGGGAGGAGGACTGTGGCTCAGAAGGAAGTAGAGACAGCAATGGGATATTCTGGCAGCCCCACTGCAAGTGTGGTTTCTAGCAAGCAAACAAAATAAATACTGGCCACCAGCGTAGGTTGAATCCTGAATCATGAGGGCCATGCTCATGCACCTTTGCTCACATTGACTGAAATTCATTCAAAGGTGGCAGAACACTACTTTCAAAACATGCATCAGTATTCATAGTGGGAATGATTGCATGTTTGTCCAGTTATTGAGAAGGTAAAATATAATTTGAATTTTTGGATTTTGCTTGAATTGTAAATATGTCTAACCACAGATAAAAGACTGACCAAAATACTGATAGAAATATCAGGTCTTAATTTTAGGGCCAGTGCTCTTTAATGTTTTTAACAATGATCTGGAAGCAGGATTCGGTAGGTTTTCCAGTGATACTAAACTCGGAGAAGCTGTGGACTCCCTTGGGGCCTCGAGTCCAGGACTTACCAAGGACTGAGGTCACTTGGTTTGTTCACCTTGGAGAAGGCAGAGGGGTGACCACATCACAGTCTACAAGTTCTTCAAGGGGGCAGCAGAGGGGGAGGTGCTGATGTCTCTCTGGTGACCAGAAATAGGACACGAGGGAATGGAATGAAGCTGTATGAGGGAGTTCTGGTTGGACATTAGGAAAAGATTCTTCAGTGAGAGGGTGGTCAGTCACTGGAAAAGGATCCCCAGGGAAGTGGTCATGGCACCAAGCTTGTAAGAGCTCAAGGAGCATCTGGGTGACATTCTTAGTTATATAGTTTACGTAGACCTGTGAGGAACAGAGAGTTGGACTTGATGTTCCTTATAGGTCACTTCCAATGTGAAATATTCTATGATTCTAAAACAGCTGATAATTTGAGGATATTTGAACCTCTTTGAACAGAAGTTACTATCAAAATATAAATAATATTGTCACATCTGTCTGTAAGTGCGTGTCTGTAAGGAAACATCCTGTGTTTCTGTATGTGCTTTCTTATGACTTATTTCTAAAGGTTGTAAAATATTTAGCTGAAAATATAATATTTTATTTACCATACATGCAAGACAAGCCAGCAGAATAGTATCACTGTTGTATGTCGTTTTAGGCAACTCATCCAAAAGATGACCACAGTGCTGAAGGTGACTAGCTACTTTCTTGGTGAACTGGTTAAAAATGGAGAAAATTCCACAAATGTCTCTGCTTCCATTCTTCCTCTTTCATTCACCATCTGCTTGCTTCAAATGAGCCAACAATTCTACTTTATATTTCCATGGAAACTGTTTTATATATTAAAATGGGCAATAACTGGATTTAAAATTGTAATGATAAAGTCAAGAGTTGCTGGGATAGTGCTCCTGCTCGGTCATAAAAATTGTATGAGAATTTCTACTTGAGATTCACTTAGTACCAACTTGGCAAAAGGTTCGGTTCTCAGCAAAAGACTCCTTGTTCATAGGCATAACATCATTATCCCCTCGACTTCTGACACAGTGCCCACTCTAAGGTTGTTTTAGTATGGTAAATACTGAAAAAAAATCCAGAGCAGAAAGCATGGTGAAGACAGTTTTTCAGCAGAAATCCTCTATCATTTTTATTCAGTATAGTATAGTAGTTGCCAGAGGCACTCTGCAAATGCAAAAACTTACTGTCGCTGGCCAAAAGAACTTAAAAAGCTTAAGAGTATTAACAACTAGCATGGGAAGATGTATCTTTCCATTCTGTCTGAAAAAGGTAGGGTAACCTCTGTGAGCCAGTTTCTAATGCAGGGTGAGGTCTGTCAGTTCTCAAACTGGAAAATGTTTGTAGTGAGAAAGGACACACAAAACAAAAAAGGGTAGCTGAGAGATAACTGAGATGTTGCCTATAGCTGGAGTTCGTTCTGACCACACATTTCACATTTGTCCTCCACTAGGATTGTCATACAAAAGTGTTGCAGAAGCACGCATACCCTTGAAAACGCCTCCTCCTTCCAGCCATCCACCACTTTAGGAGGGGTAGATGATCCTAGCAGATTTTTTTACCAGCTCATATGGAAATAGATCTTGATAGGGATCTATGGGATGTGGACCTGATAGGGAGTATTGTTTAATAGGGAGTATACACAAAAATATATTTTGTTTCTTTAGAAACTAGAAAAGAAAATGTTTTGCTCCTTTTTCTTTTAAAATAACTGAATAATAAATGCTTTTTTAATAATAATTCTCATGTAATTGTTTTTATGTGTTTAAAAGCATGAACCAGTTTTCAGCATGCCACAGCCAGTGTTGCAGCCCTTACGGTTGTCCATATTCTGGGTACCATGGAAGTTAATAGCCTAGGAACAACTCGAATAATTTAACTTTAAAGCCTCTGTTTGCTCCCTGCATGATCAGAAGAGGGAAATCATGTGCCATAAATCTTGAGAAATTATGTTTTTTACACTAAAATTTATTTTAAATTAAGTGTATGATAGCAGTTTAAATATTGCTCTAAATTCTAAACTATAATCTCTTGGTAGATATTTAGTGCAAATTGAGAAAGCTTAAATGGCTTAAAAATGGCTTTGAAGCATTGTAGGAGCAGTTATCATTTATAAATGATAGAACATTAATGGCTTCCTTCTACATTCAGCATTACACTTTGAAGATGAAATGGAAGTATCTGAGTCCAGAAATTTAAAACATATATGTATGTGTGCCTACAAGTTTACTTAGTTTAACTATTTATTTTTAGATTCTTTATGCTTCTGTAATATTCAGAACAGTAATTTCATTACGATAGAAGATTTCTTATCTGGAATGAAAACCTTTCCATTTTTATTTTAGGTTTTATTTTATTGTTGACATGCTTGCTCAATTACTGCTTTGTTATTTTCTCTCCTTTCTGATGTTGTGTAATCCACCTGGCTTTGGGGAAAAAACAGCTTCAGCTCATGAATGAAGTAACCTTAATTTAAGAGGAAGAGAGATCTTATAGGTAAACTATTCCAGTTGAAATCCTGTGGTGTAAGAGCTTAAGCACCTGACTTCCATGCCTGTGCCTAGGATAGCAGAAACAGCTAAAAATAACATATGGTTGCCTTAGACCTGGAATAAGTCATGATTTTAAATTATTCCATTATGGAGGAGTTATACTATGGGCTATTTTGCTCCTGGCACAGTTGTATGGAATAGTTTGTGTTTAATAAAAATGTGGGCAGCAAACTAAATAGGTTTAAAGAAAAATAAAGATTAGTGAGTTTTTCTAGATGAACATATGGAAGGTTGCTGGTGTCCCTTTGTGTGGGGAAAAAAAAAAAAAAAAATTAAAAGAGAGATAATTTGAAATAGCAGTCTTCAAAGCTATATTTTCCAATTTGGACTGGATAGTGATAGTATCTGTAGATTTCATAGACCAGTGCAGATCACTCCTATTAGTAAAAGGGAATTGGTAAAAAAATTTTACAAGTGCAACTGTAAATTGAGCTCTTCCAAATTCCAGATAATATTTATTTTAAAGTCAACTTAGTATTTCTGATATCATATATGACACATACTCTTTGGTAATGGGGAAAATAATTCATTTCTAAGGAACAATCAGTTGAGATTTTCCCTGATGATTAAGATGCAGTTGTTTTCTTCTAACTAAAGGCCAAAGTTTAAAAAAGGATTCTTGGCCCTAGTAGATCTCCATGAGTGAATCCTGACGGTAAAAAATCTAAAATAACAAACCAAATTCTGAAGATGAGTCAGCCGTCTAAAACTTTCAACTGCTCTTAAATATCCTTACATCTTTCCCTTTGTGAATGATTGTAGGCACAGCATCAAAGACAAAAAGTGTAGAACTTTGGATCTAGCTTTGCTTTTTTAAAAATTCTTTTTAGAACCTGCTTCAGAAAAATTCTCAAGAGCATGGCTAACATTAAGCACACGAGTAATTCTTTATTTGTCAGAGAATATATACTTCTTCACAGTTATATATAAATGTAAGTATTTTCCTGAATGGAGACATATAGGGGAAAAAAAAAATTGTTGAAGTCCAAGAGTGAATAATATACCTAAAATCATCTTCTAGTAGTCAGACGTTACATGCTTGTTTATCTTTGGCACTCGATAAAACATCTTTTTAAAAAATATTTGAGGTGAGGTCAAAGGAAGAAAGGAATTGGTGGGAACAGGGATGGATACAACTTAAAAACCAAGGTCAGGGTTAAACTTCACTGACAAATTTGACCATTTAAGTAATGCAATTGGAGGCAAGATTAGCCATTCTTTTTTCCCACCCTCATCCAGCTGAAATGACAAACCCCAGGAGCACAGGTAAACAGAACAACAGAAATTAGCAAGCAAGTTAATTTTAGGACAAATGCATAGACAATCCCCAGATACTCACCAGTAAACACAACATATGGAGGGTTAGAATATGGCCCAAGGAAGCAGTGTTTATCCTCCTCTTATGCCTGAGGTTATTTTGCTAGGAAATGTATCTTTCAGTGTACTGTAATTGAAACTGCTCTCTTACTCTATATTTGGGCCTTCTGATAAGCAAAAGGAGTTACCTCGTAGGACTGGCAGGCTGATTCTGTCCTGCCCCCTCCCCCAAACTCACAATTTGCAGTGCCTATAGATACACAAAACCAACCTCCTCCTCCTCAGGCTTAAAAAATGAAAGTGAAACAGTCTTTTCCAACCACTTCTACTTTCCTTTGCTGCACATAGTTAAATGTCTGATGACAAAGCAAAACAGAGGGATGAAATATTTTCCTTTCTAATGTGCTAGTATGCTTATTCTATGCCTTTGACAGCATTTTCAAGAAAGTCAGTTCTTCCTTTCTATGTAGCCTTTTTGCTTTAGCAACGAAAAAAAAATCATTTGGAAACAGACATAGTCAAGCTTCTTAGAATGGCTTTAGAAAATACAGAAACTAAATCCCATCCCACACTGAACCTCTCTTTTAAGCCAATGCTGAACATTATTTTCTACCAATAACCCATATTCCCAAATAAACCCATTCCTTCCAGCTCTTGCTGCTTTATCATAAGTCTTTCAGTATTTAATGCCGTACTTGAAGTACCAGCTGCTGGACACAAGTGATAACAAGAGAGTCTCACCTTTCATTTAAAAATGTGCATGTTTCTAGCTTACATAGCTGTGGAGGACAGCTTGAAAACATCATGCAAGAATAACCAAAAATTCAGAAAAAGAGAAAAAGCATTATTTAGTGTAAATCTTCTGTTCATTTTTTTTTTGTTTTGTTTGATTTTTAGTGTAAGGGCTGGCAAAATTGTAAAACTAAAATTGTAATTAATAGATAAATACAAGTGACTTTAGAGTCTTTGTTTACCAGGAAGATGAAAACAAGCAAAAAAAAGGTACACAGAATGGTGTGCAGACAACCAACAGGGTCTAGGTATTTTTTCAGGTCTATTACAGATTATCCTTTATTGGCAGATAGAAATCCCAGGACTATTAAAAATATATACTGATAAGACATAAAATTATAGCCTGATTGCTAGCATTGATGCAAAACCACTTACACTATTCAATGAAATTCCTTTCCCATCTAGCAATTAATGCTGTGCAGTAGAGGACATCGTGGAGTTCCTACAATGGAAAACAGCTTTGCCAACGTTGCATAGTGGCCTACTGTTCTTAATTACACAGCAAAGCATCCTGTTTCTCCTCTGCTAAAAACACAGCAAGAATATAACTGTGTAGGTAAGCTTATTTAGTGCTTGGGCACTAATCCTAATTCCCATCTTTGAATAATTTAAAAACTTTATGCTAATTCAAAACCCATGAAATAGTAGCAGTAAAACAGTTCTACATGTACCTTACTAGTCTGTGAGATGTATTTAAGAAAGTGCTCTTTAGACTCTGAAACAATCTTGGATTGATTTTTTTTTTTTTTTTATTTGAAACCGAAGCAATTTCATCAAGAATAACTCACCTTCTTCCAAGGGGAAAAGATGAAAATTATGATAACTTATATGTCTTTGGAAGAGCTTTACCTGCTGTGATAAGCCTAGTTGACTACATGGCTGGAAGAACAGTGACTTTTTGACACCAATTCCCATAAGGATATCTCTTCCAAAGATTTGGTTTTCTTTACAGTTTAATTCAGTTGCCCTGTAGTAGAACTCATGATGTCTGGTTATTGCCTCTGCAGCTTTCTTTCTCATTGGCCCAGGTTTTCTTCCCCACATGATCATCATCCAAACTGATATGGCATTGCTAATGCTGGTTGATGAATGATTATTCTGCTATTGATTGAAAGCAACAGAAGGATAAAAGAACACTAAAGCTAGTTGATTACTTCCAGCTTTTAAAAAGTGAAAAAAACCTCAAACACTTCAGTAAAATTATCCTGAAAACTATTAAGTCACATTTTAATAATGTACACAAGTGCTAGACTCCAGGTGTATGAATAGGTCAGATATTCTCTTGTCCTTTTCTTTTCAGACAACACTAAGTTCAGAATCACTGGAAGGCTAACTCAGTGTGTATTCCCTTTTATTTTTTTTTTTTTTCCTGGTAGAATATATGAGAGATCTCCAGTATATGTACACACTTCACAGTTTAGTTTTAGTGTTCTATTAATCTCTAAAAGCTAGACTTATTTAGACAAAGAAATACATTCCAAAAGTAGCACGGATATCAGTGAATCAAAAATACAACTATCATATATATGTATCACGGGTTGAAGGACTACAGATACCAAAGATGAGCCAAGGACCTCTGTCTGGTTCACTTTCTGATGCTCAAGAATTTCTTACCTACAACTAGATAGGATGAAATGAACTGAAACTGAAGTCAGTGGGAATACCTTATGGCATAATATATTACTTGACATGAGTAATGGTGGCAGAATACATCCTATAGGAATTGCATAGCTAAAGATTGGCACATAAAGTTGAAATACTCCCATTCCCTTCCCCTGTAGTATTTCCTGATCCAGACTTGTCAGTGTACTTATGGCCTGACCTTCTGTTATTTCTTCTATTGATTCCTGGGCATTGGGTTTTGTATGGGTTTTTTTTTTTTTTTTTTTTTGTGTGCGTGTGTCTTAAGGTTTTTTTGGTCTGTTTTGTTTTGAAACCGAAAATTCAGTTCAAGCAACATTCTGTCAGGTTATTCACCTTGAGTCTAAATCACTCATCAATTTCCTTTCATAAGGAGAAACCTTCTGTGAGGAACTTGCATAGCTTTACCCTGTAGAAAAAAAGGGAAATTTTCAACAAATTCTCAGAATTTTCATAGCCCTGATATGTTGTGAAGGAAGGCAGCCATGCCCTGGTTATTCAGTAGTAATTTAGAAGGTGACGGATGAGGATTGCAGGAGTATCGTAGGTTGTAATATTCCTCTCAGATATTGGGGAGGAGTAGAAATCTTGCTATTTTACCTCTGGAAAGCAATCAAGCATTTAGATATTGGGAAAGATTTCTTAACATTACATTAAATACATATTTTAAATTAGGTATAAAAATACACATCCCAATTTAATTGCCATAACTTTTTCCACAAACAGTGAAAGGATTATTTGGAACTGCAAATAAATTGCAAGCCCTCTCCTGTGATGTTTCCTTTTGAAGAAAGGTGCAATAGAACGAATGAGCAACAATAAAAAATCTGTTCCAAATTTAGGTGATGGAGAATTAGTTTCTAGCACAGCATAATGAGAATTATGCAGGGAGAGATTCATGAAGTTGTGAGATGACAGAGACAAGAGAAAACTTTCAACACTGTTCTAGACTAGACTGTGAGACAAGAGAGCAAAAGTTATATAAAGATTTAAACAGCAAAATTATCTCTTAGATATCTGATAGTAGGCTTCTACCCTGTATGTGCCAGATTCTGTCACTTTCTAGAAGTTGGAGAAGCCCTGTTTTAGCCAAAGATAGTATTCTAAAATGTGACAGATGTGTCACGTATTCCTCTTCCAGTTGTAAATTCAACACCTCCTTCTACAAAATTAATTGAATGTTTATTTGAGAAAATGAATGAAAAACCATTTAAAATCTGTTCACAGATGTTTCTTATTTTCAATGGGATAAAATGTTGAGTATCATTTTAATTTCAACACCATATGAGCTTATTTTGCTTTGAATATATTGTCCTAGTAAGCTGAATAATCCCCTGTTGAGTTAGTGGAGGGGATTCAGTTTTCTGCAGTCCTATACTCTGTGTTTTCATGTTCTAAATAGAGTGTATAATCCTGCTTCCATCTCCTTGTGATGCTACTACTATTGATTTCATGAAAATAAACAGCAATACTTTGTGTATTCTTCCTAAATTGTTTGTTAACACTAACAAGACTTTTTCTCTTGTAAACTTTCCTTTCTTTAGTTTCTCTTCAGATATATGTGTTACACTCTCACTTTGTTTTCTTCCCAATGTAGACCTCAGTATGATTTAACCTGGAAGTGCACTTCTGCATCACTCAGATTCTAGATGTTTAAGCTCTTTTTTAGGTACATTTTTACTATCTTGCTGATCCTTCATGTGCACAGTATTTGCTGTTTATGTTACTTTTCATTTTACTGCTTATAGAAAAAAATGTGTTTTTTAGAGATTTTCAGAACTGAAGAGAAGCAAAATTACATATTGTAAACCTGAGGTTTGTAATCAGTAGTTTGAGACTAGATTTTGATCACCGCAAGAACTTTTACGACCAAATAACAGTACTGCAGATAAACTTGCCCTTCTTCTATGTTTCTTCTCCTTTCTCCATTGAAACAGGCTCCTCAGAAGCAGGAAAGGCAGGTGCAAAATAGCAAGTCTGAAGCCCTGAATCTGGCATTAATTCAGGTACATATTTGGACCAGTATGTTTTAGGTAATTCACAGTTCTCCAGGTGAGACTTTTGAGAAGCCCAGGCATCACAAGACCTTTGCAGTTCTAATCTCATTTTTAGGCAAGCATATACTCTGAGGAGCAGGTTAGGACATTATTAGTGGCAGACATTACAATAAGATTTTTCATAATATTATTGTCATCATGATCATTAATGTATTGGTTTTTTAGAACAGGAAACACTAGAAAAAAAAGTGTATTTTGGAATCCTTCATTTCTAACTTTAAATTCTATAGTATGGCAAGTGGCCAAAGAGAAAAAGCTTTTTTTCCCCCCCAAAAAAATGTGCTTTATTTCACATCAACCATTTGTCAGAGGTTCTGTTGAAACATTATGTCTTATATCACAACTGTCTCTTGAGAATAATTGTTTGCTTTGGGGCCTTCAAACAGTAGTTCCAGGATCTCTGCAGGCAAGGTTATTTAAAGAAAGACATGAGAATCGTTTGATCACTGCTGAAGCACCTGTAGCACCAGTGCAGGGGTGGACAGTGCTAGAATCAGCGGCTACTTCAGGAGTCAGTAATATAATATAAAATATAAAGCAAATAATAGTAATAATTTACTATCAGTAGTAATTTTATGCTGTATGAAATGATTAGTAGGGTTGTGTTTTTTTGTATGTGAATAATTTATTTTTAAATATTTTCTGAAATACAGACACTGAAAATACATCTGGTATAAAAATAATGCCAATCAATTTGGAAGGTGGGTGTGAGTACAGCTATTCCTAGGGAATAAGATGCTACAGTGTGTAAGAATAATGCTTTGTAACATTGAATGCAGAGCACATACGTATTGGTAGGATAACACAAAAATTCACATAAAATTATAACAAACATCATGGAAATATTTCTGGACAGTTAAAAACAAATTATACCCTTGGACATAAGCACAAGGTCTTCCAGTCTAGAGGCTGTATTTTGGTTCTGAAGCTTCAGACTGTGCTTACTGAGTCAAATATTAAGTGAGTGCTTGACCAGTCCATAAGCAAATACAGTATGACATGGGCAAACCAAAAGCATTACTTCACCAGATAGGATTTTGCATCTTTTACAGCCACTTTCTTGAACTAAGAAAAAGCAACAGTGGTGTATAAGAGATCAACAAAACATGCTTCTGCCACATTGCATTAAGAAGTGGATTTCAAGATCAGAAACCTTTATTTCAGGATATACCTCTGTATCCTGAAATATACCTCCAGGTTCTTTCTTAGAACAAAAGGTCACATCAAGATGGCTCACAACTGGCAAAACCAGAATAACTGGTAATGCTTCATTTCAATCTTCTAATATTTACTTGGATGTAACTGATCCTCCAACGACTGGACTGCTATTTACCACAGTTTACAAAAGGAAGCCTGACACACAAAAAATTGGTAGTTTTTTTCTGGTTAATAGCCTCAAGATATACTAAAATGGATTAATTCAAAGTACTTTATTAGAAATAGACTCTTCAATATGACTGTTCCCATCAGATGCTAAAGAAAGTAATCAAAACTTTGTAAGAAAACTGTTTTAAACTGCTTGTTTGTCTTCTTGACAGAATGAGTCTTGTTAGTGTTCCATTCCATGTGGATATCAGTAATTCATTATTTATGAAGCACAAAATACATTCTTTAGTTTGAACTGAATCAGCTGAAATACCTTAGTTAAGAAAGATTTTACTTGTGCAGTGTGGGGTTCAATCAGTGCAAGTGGGCAGGTTTAAAGAAGCTTTATTTTCCCATTTTCTTTGAACGATATTGGAAACTTATGAATTAAAGTGCTTCCAATGCAATATAATATGACAAATCTTGTAAATCATAGACTGGAGTTTAGTATACAGAAGACAATAAATGGGAAGGTCAGGTAGAATGACTAAGTTAGTGGGTTGGCTGAGTCTTGTGTAACTGTAAAGAATGTGTTTGAAAAACTACCATAACAACTATGGTCCAAATTCTACTCTTGAATCCAGTCAGCTTCAGTTACATTTGTGTGTGTGTGTATCTGGAGGCAGCAAGTGTCTGCAAGTCCCAGCTCAAACAATTGCTTAGATAAAGACAGAGGTTTTTCTAGTTTAGCTATTCAAAAAGTTGAAATTTGCTTAAAAGACATTTAGTAAAACTCTGACACTTAGAGCCAACATCCTGGTGTTCTGCAAGATAGCAAATGGTGTCTAAATTCCACTACTGTGACACTGAAGCTTTGGGTTGCTACTGGAAAAAAAATACAGTTAAATTTTCATTTAACTCAGAGGAATCTGGGCTTGTACACCACACATAACTGTTCTCTTGGGCATGTTTGGTAATATAGCCAAGACTAATTTTGGATTCTGTTTTGTATAAAAGCTTAAATAGGAAGCCACTTAGTCTATTTATTTGCTTTTTCTTTGACAGTGTAATTGTTCACTGATCTTCCTAAGAAACCATCTCTGTGCAAGTCAAATGAGGGATAGAGGCCTAAAGGTCAGCTGAGTAGTACACAGGGAAATGAAAACAGTATACACATATTTTGCTTTGTAAACAATTGAGAGCACATACTTATTGTGTCTATTTTTACAAACGTGTAACATTTTTACTATTAATAATCTACTTAGTAAAAATAAGTAGTAAAAATTGACATGCTGTAGTTTCAAGAAATGTGTCTCTGACTCTCCTAATTGCTCTCCAGTGTACATGATACACGGATGTTAAATTGTTTATGGATTTTGACATGATTTTACAGTGCAAGCTAATTCTGAGTTTTCATTCCTGTGACTTTAAGTTGAGAACTTTGTTGTGTAATTAAGCACAGTGGGTCACTGTGCAGTGTGGTAATGCTGTTTTCTTGTGCATGGAGTACTGAATCCATAGTGCAGCATTAATTGCTAGGTAGGAAAGTATATTAATATTTTGAATGGTTGTAAGTGGTTTTATAGAAACGCCAGCAATAAGGAAATGGTTTCATATTTTATTGTTATGCATTTTTAATATCAGAGTGCACTCTAGCCATAAAGCTTCTAAAAAAATTAAAGCACTGTCTGAATCTTAGTGCAATAAGATCATCAGAAGGCTCTTTCTTGGTATGTTACTTTCTTTCTTTTATTTGTGTGAATTCTAAGTAGACTTTTTTTGTTAATGTGTATGCCCACTTATCAGTGACCTAGAGCAAATACTTCTTCCTTGACTGACTCTTACAATTAACTCGGTAAGAATTTACAGCAGAGATATTCTATGGCTCTTTAGAGAATCAGTTAATGTCTTAAACATGGACATCTCACTTCTTGTTTTGCAGCTTGTGCTCAGAGAATATACTCAGTCTCAACAGTCTTTCCCAGAAGGCTAGATTTTCTTTGCTAGTGTGACAGTAGGAAAAATTAGTCTAGGCTTATAGGTACCAAATCCACACTTGTTAAAATAGGCAGGTACTCTTAAATGAATGGGCAGAATATTTTCTTTTCATACTTTATAGGTTGTTCATTAAACAAATATTATTTTTCATATCACATTTTGTGATGCTTCATAGGATGCAGATAAACTGACCTTATGTTTAAGGATCGATGTGATCTGGTCAATAATACAAAAGTTGTTTGAAATGACAACAGTATAGATCACTGTCAGTTAAGAGTTGTGATTACTTGGATGATTCATCATTAGTAATTAAACCTAAAAAGAAATAATTAAATTGTCCAAAATTTCTCCTTAGGAAATAGTAGTCTGAATATAGGCTGAGACAGCGACAGATTCCTCTGTCTATGACTTTGCTGTAAGATTTCTGCAGGGTCACAAATGCATAGATGTTTTTTAACAGAAATTACAGACTAAGAAATACGTTGAAACTTTAATCAAGTAATTAAGTAGTTAAGTGAGTATTGAATCACAGATTCTGTTACCTACCATTTACATTCCATTGGTAGTGTACCATATAATGTTGTTTTAATCTTCAGTATTATTGCTACCAAACCTTCAGAGCAGCACTTTCTGTAATAGAATAAGACATTTATCTTGCATAAAGGATTTTAAACGGGTAGACCATGATTGCAGATGCCTGTCAGAAGATGGGTTTAATGGAATCTATATGGTGGCCATGTGATGCTACAATGTCTTTCACTCTATCTCTAGAATCCACAAAATTTCATACATTAGTATGAAATACTAATACATGATGGCCTTACTTCATGTATGTATGTAGATATTCCAGAGATGGCAGATGTTTCTGTGCTGGTAGAATCATATGTACAAATGTGTGGTACAAAACCTTTTAAACTATTTATATCCAATAGTATCTGTAGAATGGAACTAATAAATACATAGAAATTCCTGGAAATAAATGAGTAATTTAAGGCAAAAACGCATACAAAAAATGTACTTCTTCTGGCTGTAATAATGCTCCATGATCTCTGTAAAGAGTCATGGTCTAATTGCCCAGAGAAATGAATAAGCATATAAGGAGATATTCTCTATTCCAAAGATTTTACAGACTAAGATGAAAAACTATCTTTAAAAGTGGTAGTGTAATATAACAGAAAAGCACTTAAATATGCATCTGTGTATGTAAGCTTATATTATACTTACATATAAAAATTTACACTATGAAAACCATACAGGTATGTTTTGAAATATACTGAATTCTCCTCTTTGAGTGCAAATATATATTCATATTCACACTAATATTATATCATCTTGCATTCAATTTTTAGAAGAAACTATCTAATTCTTCTCAGCTTGTCTTTTAATGAGCTATTATCTTGTAGGAAGCATTAAAGATATATGTTCTTGACTGATGTCAAGCTACAGAACTTTTGCTGGTTTTAGATTAAAGTCTTTCACCTAAGCAAGATGTCATGGGAGCAGGAATAAAGATAGTGTGGGGAAAAGCAAACAGGATCAGGGTGATTTTAAAACAGCAAGGCAAAGATGATGTAATAAGAGATAAAAAGGAGGTAACATAGATCTGTGAAGGGTCTTAAAGGTGAGAATAAGAAACACTGATTTGGTAACCCAAATTTGTATTCCTCTTCTTCAATGACAAATTTCAAGCACTCAAATAGCAGTAGATGACTTCCCTCTCATATTGTCAACATGGCAACATTTAACAGTACTCTCTTTTTCTCAAAAGACTTCATTATATTTGTAAAGAATCAAATGTCAGACAGAAACTGCTGTCTTCATTTTACTTCTTAATCATGATTTCAGTGACATTCATTACAGCATTTGGTTTGAAAAAAAATCGTAATCTAAATTAATAAAAAGCAAAAGATTTTACTAAAAACCTGAAACCATAAAATGGGATTTATCCTCTCGGGGTCACTGTTAGCACAGCGCTATGCACTCAGTATTCTGTTGACTCTGTTTTATCTGAAATCTTCTGCAGTGAATGCTGGATTCAGGAGTTTAACATTAGGCACGTTATCAAGACTGTTGATCTCTTTGCAAAAAGGAATTTTAGAAACACAAGTCTGCATGAAATCTTTCTTCAGAATACCTAAGAATTCAACAGAAAAAATATTTGAAGGTGTACTTAATGAAAATGTAGCATTAAATTGTTCTGTGTTTAATTTTGTGAACTACATAGAGAAATACTTAATCTCTGGAGATTTTTGTAGAACTATGTCCGTTAAATATTTAGCATCCTGTTTTATTTGGGGTTAAATTCTACAAGTCTTCATCAGGTTAAAATTTATTAACTTCTGCAGAAAATTTTGCTCCAGATTGACAAGGAGATAAAATGCACTTGGCACAAAATATCTGAGCTTAGTTGTTTGACATCTAGCACCTGAGTGAGTGGCCTGATCCCAGGCACATGAAAATAAGCAGATTTCATTTCCTGGACAGTAAACTTCAGTGCAAACTTCATCGATATTCTGATTTATTTATTTATTTATTTATTAAATATGGTCGCATCAAATTCAATGCCTCTGAAAATCAGCAGCATTTATTGATATTCTTAATTTTATTGCATATGTTTTTCAACTGCAGTATTTTTGATAATAAAACCCATTTCTCCTTACTCTTAACTTTTTTTTTCCAGCTAGTGGATAAAATTAGAATGATGAGCTATGGCAAAGCATCATACTATAAAAGCATAACTTCTATATTTAAAAAAAAAAAAACTCCAACAATTATTCCAATGAAAATATGTCAATAAATTTTCAGTTCCATCATTGCCAATTCAACAAGAATTAATGAATGAATAGCCTGAGACTGGTTCATAAACTGTTAACATGTTTATATCTGCATTTTCTCTTGAGTATTCCAAAATTTGTTGTGCCCTTTGGAAAAGAAAATAATTGTTTTTGACATTATTTGACTGATTTGATTCAAGCAGGCCATAATTACAGTGCTGATCGGGTTTCCATAGACTGCTTGAATTCAAGCAAGAATACAACATGTGGAAACATGATGTTTAATCGCAAACAGATACACTACACAGATTTTTTTTCCCAATTTTCATTCTATGCTTCACTGAAGTTACTTCAAATTTACAACTGTGTAAAGATGAAAAATATAGCAACAATGTAATTACACTGGAAAAAGTCTGCTGGGTAGCTGTGGTGGAGAAGCTGTCACTGCTTAAATACTATTTAGGCATACAAAAAAATGCTTGTATATGTTTTGGTTGGTACAGCATCAGTTTTCTAACTCTGATTTAAGGAAAAAGAAATCCTTTGCAGAAGAAACACAAGGTCAGTTTGGTCTTGTGAGACGTTTGTCAGACTTATGAAGGGCAAGGCTCAAAACATGAAAAAAATATTTGGGGGAAGTTTGTTTGATTCTTCATGTCTAGTTAATGTAACTTTCAGTGACCCAGCAAAATAGTGGAGGCAGAACATTTACTGAAAAACTTGAGGTGGGAATGAGGCACCAGAAAGCCAAAGGAGAGAGAGTGACACAAGGCTTGCAATAAATAAATAAACAAAATATTTGTGACTGTTGAAGAAGATGAAACTAAGGTGACAGTATGAACAGATTTAAAACTATAAATTTAAGGGGGTGAGAAAAAAAACAAATTTGGATATCCAATTTCCATGATGATTCCTAAAATTTTGTTCAGTAGTAGTAGGATCACAGAAGAGGGTAGAGGATAAGAACTGTCTTTAATTTTGAAAAATAAAAGTAGTGGTCATACCAGCTGGGAGAAAATCAGAAATTATAAAAGTAGTAATTGGATCTTTAGGACTGTAATTTACAATCTTGATGAGGTCTTTACTGGGTATTTAACTGTTTCTGACTGTCCAGTTGGGTATTCTTTGGATCCAAAGTTAGAGAAGAGTAGCTACTCGGGTATCAAGAAAAGTGTGATCAGCTTAATAACATTGAATCTAGTTGGCTAAATATACATGTGGGCCCAACAAAAGGCAGGTGTATGCAGAAATAGTCTGTATATGCTGTTGTTGTTATTTGTATTATTGTTATCCCTGGTAGCTTGATTCATTAAGGCAGCTGTTGTACAAACAAGATTAATTGTGCAAATAAGTTACCAAAAAGTGACTCATGTATGTGTACTTCAAGTCTAGAGGCAATACAAAGACACTGAGGGAAAATTTTTAAACTGATAGTGGTGTTAAAACAACTGTACCCCAGCTGTTGATCTGGTTGGAAGTTTTTCTAGACATCCTTACGTGGTGAAGGCCCCAAAACCAAGACCTGGGAATGAGGATCAGGAATAAGATCTGAGAAGCGTAGACTTTTATCTGATCAGAAGAAGCCTGCATTTCTACAGGAAAAAAAAAAAAAAAAAAAAGAGCAATGCAAGTATCATGGATGGATCACAGAATCTCTTGGAAATGAAGGCAAGGTAATTAAGATTGGCGACAGAATGTAGTGAACTAGGAGTTGGTGGACGGATTCATAAAGGAGGTTAATGTGGACAGATACCCAAATAGGAAAAGGACATCTACTTGAGTCAGATATGGCCTGTAGAGACATCTTTGTATATGAATATTCCACTCTAAGGCTGTGTTCAACTAATGGCTACAGACTTAACATTGACAAGTTTTTGATTTTTTCTTGACATAGGAGTCCTGAAAAATAGAAGAGTTTTCACTCTTCACTTTTTTTTTTTTTTTAATTTTAAATTTAAAACAAATTGACAGCACATAAGCAAATGAAAATAAAATAGAGACTTTCCCCCTAGAGAATAAAATGAAATTAAAATTGATTTATGACATATTTTTGATTGCTGATGTATTTTTTAATGGATGTAGCCAATTTTTTTGCTTCCAGATCCTGGTTATATATAAGTTTATAGGAGAGAGGGAAAAGTAACAGTGCAAATAAAGCAGGATCAAAGTAGGTTCTCATTAATTAGTTACAATGTATGAAAATGTATTTCCTTTCTAAAAAGCTCTTTTGGAATTCACTAAGAAAGGTGGAAAGAAAGAAATGGATCACACTTCAATTCACCAAAAATATTATCAGATGTAAAAATATATTATCAAATATTGTTACATTGTGTTCTTGCATTTTTAAAATTTTTCTTTCTTTAATTTTATTTTTTCTTCTTTGTATAATATTTCCTTCATAAGCAAATTTTATTTTTTAGGATGCAAATTTTCTTTACAGTCCAAGATTTATTCTTTCTATCCACCATAATTTGTATACTGTAAGTCTGTTCACTTTGATAATGGAAGAAAAAAAGAGTATAAAATAAAACTTTGTTGTATTTTATTTGATAAAAAGGTTCTTTTGATCTTTATGTTGCATTGAATTTGGTTTAAGGTCATTGAAGTCAATTACATCTTTCATAAGCTAACAAACCCTACAAAATCATGTGCACTTAGTACTGTTTTTACTACAGCTAACAGTTTTGTAGATTGTGACTGATAGATGAGTCAAACTATTGTTGCAAGTGCACCACTCTTTCTTCCCATATCTCCCAGTGATATATATTTGTTATTTTTTTTGTGTGTGAATGTCTGATTTTTAGGATTGTGCTGAGCACAAGATCATAAAAAAGTTTCAGTGAAATCTAGATCTCACCTGTTTTGTCACTGAATTACAGCACCACTGTGAGGATACATTTTACTGATGAATGTGTAGATTTACATGAACTCATATGTGCATTATTCTAGGTTATATATTCGTTCCCCTTCCAGACTGTAGACCAAGCTACAGTAAATGTAAATGCAAGACCAGTAGCAACGAAACCAACCATAGAATGGATGGGCACTGGGCCAGTGTCTCTGAAGGGCTTTCCTTTATTCTGCAGTAACCACCTGCTTTGCTTTTGGTCTTTCTTTAGCAGAAACCATTGGGTGAAAGGAGAACTTTCTGACATGAACAAGTCAAGACTAAGAGGAAAACTTTTTTTTTTTTTGTAATAAGATAGCTGTAGGTACAGATGTAGATTTTGATTTTTCTAATGTAACCTTTCAATTTCCTTTGTCATATGAAGTATCTTTTTCTTCCTTTTCCCTACTTAGTCTGTGCTTTTGTTTCTTGTGTTTTTATAGAAATGCTCTATCTTTATTCTTCCTAGTTAAGGTACTGTTTAAAATATTGCCATTTCAAAGCTCACTGTATAGTTGGAAAGAAGGATATATACCAAGGTGTTGAAGAACTAACTCTGCTCAGATTTATTGTACCTTTGATTGACTGGGGAAATGACTTTCAGTTGACATCTGAGCCAACAAGTTAGCTGAAATAAAATTTTGCCTAATACCTTTGCATCAATAATCTAGGCACAGCATCATTGATTGAGAAAGTCTAATCAATAGAGTATTACTGACTGCCTAACTGTAACTTTGCCAGACTTTTTTGTTAATTCTGCTGATGACCTTCGTACCACTGCTTTTCAGGTTCACCGTTTTTTTCCTTTGAAATTCAATTTGCTCCGTTTGCTGTTATTTAAGGAATTTACACATTTAATTGATTTAATTCTACCTGATACAATATGAGTTTAGGATATAAATGATTGTGCATGCTTGGGACAAAGCTTCTGTAGCCCCAAATTAGAATCTTTCTGAGAAACTTTTGAGGAAGAAATAATCCGTGAAAAATAAAAAGGGGAATAAAAATAATTTATTTTAACCCTCTCAATACTGTGGCACTGTTGTCTAAAGAGTTACATTCGGTGTAGGTGAATTAACAAGTAAAGAGGAGAATAGTAATCTCAATCACTCCCTGATGATTATCATTCAAGAATAAGAAAAATATTACAGAAATAATGAAAAAGGTTCCAAATCCTAGCTAATCACTCAAATAGGAACCCTTCATTCTTTTCTTTTAAATATTTTCTCTCTCAGTCCATTTACATTGTAATTTATGTTAGCCCTTGTTTCTGTCTTTGTGTCATTCTTCAAGCTATCTCCATTTGCATTTTAGTGGAACAAAACAACTATTTATTTAAAAGTTATTTAGCAATTTGAGATTGCTTTATTTGGTGTCTCCTTAGAATACATAATGCTTCCCTTATGCACAGACAAGACTGAATGCAGTGTCTAGATGTGTTTGTCTTATCTAACTACATGTTGAGAAAGATGCATTGTTATTTGGTGACTGTCCTGATATAAATTCCTGGGCTCTGTTTTCATAGTTATGAAGATATCAAAACCAAAATATGCTAGAACACACCTGTTTTTCTCTGATTGCCCTATTAACATTTTTTTGCTTGTGAAACATACATACTGTCTAGTTCTATATGATTTTCCAATATGTGGAATTAGATACTGTGCTAGATGTGTGGAGTGTGTAATGCAGCACAGGGCAAGCAAGCTAGTAAACTGCTTTATTCTGAGGCTGCCTGTTCTTGTCTCCATTTAAAGCTCTTCAGAGGCCCAAGAGGGTCCAGGAAGTTAAAAGACTGTCTCAATAAAATGAGGACAGCTTTAATGATGTTATATTTCTCTTTGACATCCTATGTAGAGTCTACCCATCAGGTCTTCCCACCATTGGCCGTAACAATTTTCTGAGTGCCTTTCTACTAGATGCATAGCTGCATGTCTTTAATATTCTGTTGGCCAGAAAATACAGACCTTCCTAGCAAAAGGGTATCAGATTACCCTGTTAATCTGCTTGACCTTCATTCTAGAGTGAGATGAAGGCATCTGTATCCCATTTAACTGGCTACGGAAAATGTCACGTCTTGGGAGATGGCCAGATTTACCCACCTTCCCACCTATCTGAGCACTGCCTAAGTGCAAAACGCAAATAAACTTGAGAGTATTAATGTTTACAAGATTTAGACCTGAAGGTACATATGCTGTAGGATTGTCTGAAAGTAAATTAAATTTGGAGAGATGCCATTCAGGTTGATGTTGTTATTCATGTCTGGAAAAAGGCAGTGACATCATTGAAACTTGCTAAATCTATATAGCATACTAGACAATGTTATTAGCTCTAAGACAACATTCATTCATAGTTCATGTTAGCATATTGAAATACATTTTCATTTAAGGGCTAGATGCCTGCCATAAACAAAAACTTAATAGAAGCATTATCTATTACCCATAAATAATGACATCTAAGGACTAGTACTTTTAAAAATTCTAAGTATTATGTTCTCAAGATTAGTTCTGTTTCCCAGAAATATACACGGAAAATAACATTCATGTAGTGTTATCCAACTTATTTTTCAGAAATATTAAATATTTACATTACTGAACATAAAGAGGATTTGTTTTAGAACACTCAGACCATCTTTAACATTTAATTATCTGGTGAGTGTTAAACTTATTATATGCACTCATAAGGCGGAAAATATAGTTAAAGCTTGGAACTGGAAAATATAGTTAAAGCTTGCTGTTCAAGCAAAGTCAGAAGTTGAATGGTGCTAGAACTGGCAATTAACTTTAAACCTAATTAGAGAATGAAGTGCCTCCTATTGTAAAAAGATTTGGAAGAAGATCGATAGAAAATAGATAATTTATAAAACCCTAGGTTAAAGATAAACATATTGCTAAGATTTTGATAATTTACATCATTTTTTCTTGATATTTTGCTTCATTTGTTCTTAAAAATTAGATATCTATTTTTAAGGCTAATGTTCTGCACCTCTGAGATATTTAGGCATGTTTGCTATCTGAAGAAAAACAGAAAGCTAGAACCCACAAAAGAGGTGGAATCTCAAAAAGTTCCCAGATTTGCGCTGTGTCTCTAGAATTTCTAGATAGTGACTTTTGAAAAATTCCTCAGAATTTGGAAATAGTTAAAATATGTTTTGAGCTAGTGATAATATTTTAAGTGCTTTTAGTCACTGGCTGGCATAGTAAATGAAAGCATAGTAATGCCATTTTGTTGATCATTTAATCACTGCAAAGTATGTCCTATTTATTAAATTTTATTATTTCTACCTAATGCCTGATTAGAAATACAAATAGAATTTAGCAGTTCCTGCAGTGAGGGGATGGTGCAAGGTTCCTCTCTATTAAAGCATTATTTGAAGTGTTTTAATTATGGAACATATTTTAGTTCTGTGTAATAGTAAAACCTTAGGGTCTGTGGCAATGCTTCTTAGCACAAACTGTTCTAAATGCTGGATTATAACCAGGTGTGATGTCTACTCCAATGTATTTTTTTTTCAACTGTCTTGTTACCTTTTTTAAAAATTGAGTTTTATGATATGCAGTCTTTGAAAAGTCTTGCTGAAGTCAGTAGGTAAATAAGACATGGCCTGGTAATACCTACAATTCCAGGATCTGATTCTAGTTTCTTGAAAGCTTTGCAAAGCTGTTTCCTGGGCCTACCATTTCATTAGTTATTCATTATCATAATGACTGTATTTATTATTACTGCTAAAAATAGGTAATGATGGCAGCATTTCATCTAATGGATTCACTTTGTCCCTGCTTGAAAATGTTGATCTGCCACTTACAGTAGGTTTACAAGGCTGCAATATTATCTTACTAAACCTATTTGTGCTTTTAACTTTTTCATAGCAAGCTGTGAATATTTTAGGCTTCTTTACCTAGAACTACCAAAATCAGATCTGTGTTTGGCTTAACTTGGAATAAAAATGTGTGTCATTGAAAATCTGTCTCTAAACACTACGTAAGTGTAATAGATTAAAATTTTACTATCAGATTCCGTGATTATGGAGTCTTAGGTTTGTTTGGTCCTCTGGTTTTTAATTAGCAGTATAAGAAAACTTTCCGATTACAAATAGAAATATATTTCCGAGAGGGTTTAATAAGCCTCCATGGTGTACCTAATAGAAAAGGATGATGAAACTCTTCAGTTTGAGGTTTGATGGTCTGAATGTGTTATTTGTATATTAAAATGTATACAGCTTTTTTTAAAGCTCTGTGGACAGTCAAAGGGATTGGTTTAAATGTCTCATAAAAAAAATGACACAAAAAAAGCAATTGCTTATTCTTCTGATCTTTTCATTTCACATTTTTTTCAGTAGCTGTAGAATTACTTCTCTGAGGCATAAGTAGCCATATTTTGAGGACAGAAAGAAGAAATTCAGGCTGCACATTAGACCTTAATTCATTAGAATACTTCTCTAATTTAATTTTCTGAAACATCTCAGATTCATACAGCGCCTTCATACGTACCTTAGCTTATGCCCAGCTATGAGAGCTAGAGAGCTGTTAAAAAATCCCTAAAATTCCTTGACATTTGAATTTCCTGCTTTATGATAGGCAACTGTGAAATAATCTTAAACATCAGTGGCAGGAAACATGATAAAGAAGAAATATATTAAGGGAAAGAATCCAGTTAAATGGTTTGCGCTGTAAGTTTATATAGCTTGAAGAAGCTATATTAGGTAGATTGTAAACAAGTCTAAACTATGCCCAGAACACATTTAGTCCACAGTCATGTCATACCACAGAAAGGATTTTTAACCTGTTTTAAACATCAGCTAAAATGTTCAAGCTGCGAATGTCCAGCTTCTTCTTGTGATCTGTCAGTATACCTGCAGCACTGCCTTTGTGTGCTCTACCAAGGTAAAAGCATGTTCAACTTAACGTGACACATATGAGTAATACTAACAAGGAATGAAATTGTTCTACAAATAGGACTCTACATCTCTGTTTCTTCTACAAATTTACATGATTCATGGATTCATGAAACAGGGGATACTGAGTCATTTCTCAGTTACTGATGGATCTATATGGAAACCATCCTAAATCATTAAATAACTGGAATCAAAGAGTCATTGGGTGTCTCCTGCTATAATGTCAATGATATGATCCCCACTGGGAACCAGTGTAAAAGTATAATTGACGTTGGCAATTAACACTGGGTCACACATATCTAACTTACACTAAAAGAGTCATCTTTGAAATTATTTTACAAGCTGTATGTTTGTGCCAAAAAAAAAAATATATCACAGATATGTGAGCACCAACCAGTGTAGGTGGCAAAGTTTAAATCTTTAAATGCCTTTCAAAGCCATCCTGCCTCAAACTCTATGAAAGACTCAGTGAAGATCATTTGCAGTGTTCTGGACAGTACAGAGGTCCTTCAAACTTTACTCAAGCAGAGCTCCCACTAGATACTGTGAGAATGAGTGTCATGAGGACTGGTGTAAAGTTCGACTTTATGTGTGCTGTTTCCCCTCAACATAGGCAGAGGGCTTTTTTTGAAACTGGAACTGCTGGTCTAATGAAGGTTGCTACCTTTATTTGAAAACCTGAGCTTCTTTTGTCCAGAGGTCAGAGCTATAGCAAACTATCATTTCTTGCAGCCATCTGTTCTGTATATTCCCATGAATTACGTTCTCTGCTTCTCTTTATCATGCATAAGTGGTCAACTGAGCTTTTATTTGTTCGTGTTTCAGAGTCATAAAAACATCTGAGTGCCTCATGGAATAAAATGCCAAATGAATCAAGATAAAATGTATTGGTACTAGAACTTAGATTCAAAAGAATGCCACTATTACAAAACTCCTGAAATATTAAACAGTCCCATCTTTTTAATTGTGTTTGTAAAGACATATTGTAGCAGGTGTTATCTATATATTGAAATGAGTATAAGAATACAGCAACTGAATAAAATAGCTTAACTTGGTGATCACCAAATGTTAGCTCCAGTTTGTCCAGAAAAAATGCTGTGGTACCTTGCACTCACCCATGAGTATCTTTGAAAACTTGCTTCTGGATGTTGAACTGCACATTTATAATGTCTTTGGGGAACCTGATTATTTGATTTATTCAGAAAAATTAACTTGTGAAACAACCTTTGTCACCAGTTTTGTAACTTCCATTTTTCAGGCTACTGACTGGCTAATGCAGGAGCTGTTGACCTTAATAGCTCTTCCTTGTACAAAATTGTCTTTGTTCAGGTGGGGAAACACTAGACAAATAGCATAAAAGTCTAAGTCTCATTTTCAGGGTATTTACACTTAGATATATAGCAAATTTATTGCAAAGTAAACTAGGGTATAAACTTTTGCATTGCACCATTTCTGAGATGAATGTATTTATCTGTAATGTAGCTGAAACTAAATGGCAGATAATGTGGTTTAGTTTGTCCCTTAGTATAACTGTTGTGGGGGTGAAGGTGTGGGAAAGCAATTCCGAAGGAAATGCCTCCTCTGGGGAGTTAAGAGTCTGAATGGAAAGTTGTATAAATTGATACTGGCTTTCAATACTGTCTCCGTTTGGATTTTCATGTAGGTTATTCAGTTGCTGGTGGCTCTTTATCTTTTACCACTTCCTCTACACACAAAAGTGTGTGTCAAGGACTTCTATGAGACACAGGTGTAGAGCTGTAGAGGGTTTATCTGTCCTTTAAACTATTAGAATAGGCCTCCAGCTTCTGTCATCCGTTCCAAGGTTAAAGCTTAGTAGTTTAACTAGTTTACTTAAACTCTCTCAGTTCATCAACTCACATTGTTAGCTTAAATCATACTGAAACAAAACAATTGCTTATGTTAAAAACTAAGCAGATTTTAAGTTTTTCAGTTATTTTTTCAGTATTTTTGATAAAATAGTCCAATTGTTTCTGAAAGCTTGAATAGTATTATTTATAATAATATTACACTTTGTAATTTTTAAAAACTTCATTCCTTCATTTGGAATAATTTGTCTTTATTATACATATGGTATAGCAATTATGGATAGCTCCCTCTAAAGAAAGTTAATTTTGGTGCTGCATGATGTGAATTCTGTGTACTAAAGTAAAAGAATGGATGTGTAGTAGAAAAGACCAAATATTCTTTCAAAAGTAAAACCTCACAGGAAATGTCAATGAAGGATGGAGGAAATTCACTGTTTCGGTTTGTTTTTTTCTGGTGTAAATGGATGAATTTACACCAGAAAGGCAGCTCTGCAAGTCTGTAACGCATTCAGCATCTGGAATGGAATTGGAAGAGAAAGAGTGGATGTCTCATTGCAAGACTTGCATGATCACTATACTGCAAGTAACGTGTAAGAGACATGCATTTCTTATTTCTCTACAGTGAAGAGTTACAATAAAGTAGTATAAAACATGGTTAACCCAAGGAATTCTAGCATGGGTAGTACTGAAAAAACTTTGGCAACATCTACATAAATAAGTAATACAATACAATAGGGATGAGTTTGCAAGGCAAAACAGATGGGACTGAGGACTCGATATCCACCCTATACATTTCAGGGTATTTGATTCGTACTTGCCCTCATTCAGTCACAGGGGCTGAACACCCATTAGTATGTGGAGCACAATGCCCGAGGACCTATGGGGCATGCCCAGGTTTGGTATCAGTCAAACAAAATTTGATTAGTGCACTTTGCAATGCAAAATGTGGTCAGTGAGGATGATCCACTGATGTGTTTCAAAAATGCACTCCTAACTAAAACTGAAGTGTTTCTGCAATTGCATCTCATGGGGATTTGGCACCTGAAGAGAAAACATTGCCTGTTCTCCTCACAGAGAAGGTTTCAGCAGCAGTTTATCCTTCAGAAGAGGGGTTGAATATTCTGAAGAGGATGTGAAAGGGCCACCGAAGTAATTACTTGTGTTTGATGTTTCATTTCAGGAAAGATAAACAGCAGAGGAAAAGGTATTAGAAAACCCCATAATAAACCACTGTCTTACAGCAGAGCTCAAGTATTTTGGAGCTGCTAATACTCCTTCTGAGGCATGGGTCTGAAGAAAACGGCAACGTCTGTCTGATATTTAGGTTCTCTCCTCTCTATCTGCTTTGAACTTTGCTATTCCTGAATACTTCAAGAACGAAGGTCCAGCAAGTTCTAAAACTTACCACCATATTGTACTTTCTGGGTTATTTTTGTAGGCTTCCCAGCTCCCATCCTTGTCCTTGATCCCTTTTTATTTCCCTACTGTTTTTGCCTTTGTCCTCTGTCTCACCACTTTAGAAGCCTTGGTTTGTAGAGCTGAAATGAAGGGAGCTTATCTTCACAATCAACACAAACCAAGGAACCTTGATGTGCTTCGAAAGGACCTGATGGTAAGGCAGGATTTTTTGTTGCATTAATTACAACTGACTGAATATTTCCTACAGAATAACTTTTCTGTTGAGTTTAGATTTTTTCACTGCTCATGTAGTATTTGGAAGCAAAGTATCACTTCACTGTGGAATTGTTGCAATTTGAAGCAATTTTCCAGAAAATGAAATTCTCTTTTTCTGAGCATGCCTAATCCCATTAAGTTACTTCATCTCATCTTAATGTGTTGCTTCCATTGGTTGAGACAGAGTAGTTAATCAGCTTGTGCTTCAGCTTGCTTGTAAATGAGAATTTAGCAAGAACCTTAAGCTAATATTGAAAAAAAAAAAAAAAAAAAAAGGAAGCTGCACTTGTTTCATCTAGCTTGCAGGCAGCTTTTTCTTCAAATCTGCCCGGCCATATTTACTTCATTGTAGGTAAACATCATCTACACTAAATTTCAGAACTGAATTTGCCACTCTTAATTTCTTTTCCTGCATCTACTCCTTCCTCATTTTCTCTTTCTCCCTTTTCAGACACCTCTACCCTGACAGGACCCATCTAATACAGACTGTGGGATAACAGTTTTCACCCTGAAGTTTCTTTCATATGCAACGCTGTATGTTAGGGACAGACCAGAACTGAGTTTGGAAGCCATAAATGTTCAAACCTTGGTCCAGATCTGGTTCTTCCAACCCTTTGACTCAATACTCTCATTCTTACTTCAGCACAGAGGCCAGTTACTTTCTGTGGGTTACATTTCTGTAAGATGAATAAGCAAGTGGAAAGTTACAGGATGATTTTGTTCTGAATTTTTTCAGCTCCCAACTTATGAACAATGTTTCACTTTTCCATTGTCACTTAGTGTTCAACATCACTAATACTCTTCTGTCACTACAAAAGCTATTTAATGTACACTCAAGCAATAAACAGCTGAATTCCTTGGTGAAAATATGAATTAAGTGTTAGAAAATGTTAGTGCTGAAAATTAGGAATAACTTTTCTACTTGTGGCTATGCAATACAACCTAAACATGTCTTTAGTGATTGCTAAGAAAACTAACAACATCCTCTTTGCCTATCTTCTTCCTACAGACGCTCTCACAGCTTGCTGGCTGCATACTCAAAAGTGTTTGAGTTCAGTTAGTGACATGTCAATCACTTGAAGAAGAGCAGCGGGCAAACACCATTGACTGTGGAACGGTACATTGCTGACTTTGAACATTTGTTCAAAAAGCTTTCTGCATTGACTTTTACGAGTCAGTCTCTTTCCAAGCTCACTTCTTAGATATGACACCTCTATAGTTGTGGTTCCATAATCTATGTCCTGCTTCAATGCTCAGCAACATGAGGGAAGGGAGGCCATCCAGAG
>NW_008590546.1:0-1185 GCF_000691845.1 Merops nubicus | reverse complement strand
AGGTACCAGGTGGATACCAACAAAGTGAGTAGGAAAAACCCTGGACAAAAAGCGATATTGATGGGGAACCACCTGATCAATCAGCCATAGCAAGCTGAAACCAGACCACAGCGAGCACTAGCCTGTGCCCAGTTTGTTGTCAGTATTCACAGAATCACAGAATGTTGGGGGTTGGAAGGGACCTCCAGAGATCATTGAGTCCAACCCCCCTGCCAGAGCAGGACCATCTAGTGTAGGGCAGGTCTCACAGGAACGCATCCAGACGGGTCTTAAAAGTCTCCATGGGAGGAGACTCTACGACCTCCCTGGGGAGCCTGTTCCAGTGCTCTGTGACCCTTACAGTAAAGAAGTTCTTCCTCATGTTGAGGTGGAACTTCCTGTGCTCCAGCTTGTGACCATTACCCCGTGTTCTGTCGCAGGGCATAAGTGAGAAGAGGTTGCCCTTTCCTTCCTGACACCCAGCCCTCATATATTTATACACATTAATAGATTCCCCCCTAAGACTTCTCTTCTCCAGACTAAAAAGCTCCAGGTCTCTCAGCCTCTGCTCATAAGGCAATTCATTGTAAATATTGCCAGAAATATATAATTTCATACAGTAGTAATTAGGAACTATATTTGAATAAGATTTATAGCCTGTTGTGTGTTAGGTGTAATAAAGTTAACTATACAGAGCTAAGTAGGGGACTGTCAGGATGGTTGCTGTCTTTGATAGAAACTGGATTGTTGGTTTTGTACCTCATTGTGATTGTGTTATTGATGTTGCCATGTCTTGTGTCTCTGCTGCAAGAGGCCCATTGCAGCAGATGGCACAGGCAATTTTTGTAGCACAAATACAAAAAGGGGGAATTGTGGGAAACCTCAGCTGGTCCGAGGAATTGGAATGCAAGCAGATAACCGTGTGTCCCTGAAGAGGCTGGGAACTGCTGAGAGCAGCAGAGTAAACAAGATAAGAGACTGCCAGAAGATGCTAGACCACTCGAGGAATTGCTAGGCCACCTGAGGAATTACTAGAGCACCGGAAGGAACACAAAGGTAGTTTCTTGAAGTTACAGGAGAGAGAAAAAGTTGTCCAATCATGAATTGTTGAGCCTTGTCTAAGCCAATCATATGTAGACACATGTTTAAGAAAAGGTGTTAAAAAGGCTTGTTAGAACTATAAAAGTGGTCTTCTTGCTCACAAGC
>NW_008590545.1:22976-23249 GCF_000691845.1 Merops nubicus | reverse complement strand
TTTCTTGTCGTGCAGCTACTCTAACCTGCTGTACATGGCCACCCAGATCGCCTCTGGAATGAAGTATTTGGCATCTCTGAACTTCGTGCACAGAGATCTGGCCACTCGGAACTGCCTGGTGGGGAACAACTACACCATCAAGATTGCAGACTTTGGGATGAGCAGGAACCTGTACAGTGGGGATTACTACCGCATCCAGGGCAGAGCCGTGCTGCCCATCCGCTGGATGGCCTGGGAGAGCATCCTGCTGGTAGGCACTGCACAGAGCCCCAC
>NW_008590545.1:22673-22918 GCF_000691845.1 Merops nubicus | reverse complement strand
CAGTGTCACTGTGCCCCTCAAACAGTAACACAGCCGTGGGGAATGGTCCTCACAGCAGCCAAAGGTATGCTAGAGATGGCCCAAGGGAAGAGGTCCTTCAGGTTGTGTTGGACAACTCGTATCCTGGGAAAAGAGCTTACCCTTGAATATACAGCCCAGGTCATAGAATAGTTTGGGTTGGGAAGGGCCTTTCCATGTCATCCAGTCAAACCACCCTCCACTGAGAAGGGACATCTGCCGCACGA
>NW_008590545.1:0-21911 GCF_000691845.1 Merops nubicus | reverse complement strand
GTTGCCTTTCTGTGCTGACTTCTCCAGCTGAGAGAAGGGCAGGGACAAAACAGGGACAAAAGGAGTTTCAAGTGCCAAGTCTGGTATAGAAGTTGGGGTGTTTAAGGTCCTGCTGTTTCATTTTAGGCCCCTGTTCAACAGCCCAACACCAGCTTTTTTAGCTCTTTAATATTTTAACTAATGTTTCTTCCTCAAGCTAGTTGTTGAGATCACTTGGTTGTATTTTCCTACAACACACTCAGAGTACCCAGAAAAACTGTAAATACTTCTACTATAAAGGCTGCTGGGCCCCAGATTTTCTAAATTCACTCTGTTCTCCTAGTTATAGCTGCATCTTGAACCATAAGTGACTCCCATCTTCCTTGTGTGAACATCTGAACATTGACCAACTGCTCAGGTTGCCAGATAAGCCTGGACAATGTGGGTCTTGGATGTTGTCTGCCCAAACATGCCCTCCAGCCCCAGATTATTTTCTGTTATTTTTCTGAGCAGTCTTTAGCTTCCTTTTACTGCTTTTGAAACATGTTGCTCCAAACACAGCCAGTTTGTGCACATTTTTTGGAGACAGAAAACAGGGACAGCAAGCAGACTGTCACCAACTTCTTAGATGTGTGAAGACCAAAATTATCTTGGCCTTTCTCTAAGAGTCTGGAGTCTGCTTTGGCTCTGCCTTCACCCTGAGGGCTCTGTTTCCTGTTCAAAGGCTTTTCTGAGCTGTGTTTTGGGTGGATGTGGGCAGCAGCTCTCCCCCCATGCCACAGTCCATTCTCCTCCTGCTGCAGATACAGACTGTCTCAGGAGGGACAGCAGTCTCTGGTGTTCTGAGACTCACTCCCTGGTTGCCCCAGTAAAAGCTGCACCTTCTCAGAGCTGTCCTGTGGGTCCCACAGACATGCTGCTCCAGCCATGTCCTACCCTGGTCCCTTTGTGGGTCGCCTGCTCTGCTGTCTCTCTTTCAGAGCATTTCCCTGGGTGTGAATTCTGTGTCTTCACATTTAGCACTTAGACTGAAGTGGTTTTTGCTGCATGAGCACTGTGAGCAACCTGGGCTTACGACATCCTTTCTGTTCCCAGGGCAAGTTCACCACAGCCAGTGATGTCTGGGCATTTGGGGTCACCCTCTGGGAGATGTTTGTACTGTGCAAGGAGCAGCCTTACAGCCTCCTCTCAGATGAGCAAGTCATCGAGAACACAGGAGAGTTCTTCCGCAGCCAGGGCAGGCAGGTAAGAAAGCACATGTCACAGAATGTGACCTCTCCTTCCTTCAGCTGGCCTGGTCACGTCCAGGTGGATCTCCCCAGGGTCTTCTGCTGGCTGTACATCATCTGCAGAAGTCTCTACTTCTATTACTCATCCTTTCAAGTGTGTCCCACCTCCCTCCCCCTTTATCTAGGCTCACTGCACTGCCTTTCCTCTCTTGGAGTCCTACTGGAGGAACCTCTTGGCCCTGCCCAGTGCTGCTTCCTTGTAACAAGCCACTTCCATTCCAACCTGCCCTGTCCTCCTTGGCTTTTCCAGGCTCTCCTGCACAACCCTTTTCCCCTTTTCCTTTCTCAGATCTCTCTCCCACTGGTGTTTTCTCTGAAAGACAAGGAAGCACTTCCTGAGGTGGGGAAGGAGGAGCTGTTCCCAGGGATTAGATACTCCCTGTAGTATCTCACATGTACCAAGGAGCCTTTGGCCATCTCTGATTGCTGATGGGCTTCTCTGTGTCATTCTGTCCTCTTGCTAACTGCCAGGCAGGACTGTGCACTCTGCTGTCTTGGGTAGATAGCAGTGATGATGCTGGACAGTCCAGCCCCTCAGCCCTCAGGGTCACTGTACCCAAAAAAGTGGAGTGTCAGTTCAGAACCATTTGCTGTTCTCCTAAAGTTGAAGGATTGAGGGGAATGAAATGATGGGAGGTTTTATTTGCTGTCTCCTGAATACTAATGATGTAATGAGGAGCCTGAAAGATGTGTATTGAAATGAGAGGGGGAGAGAAAAATACTGCCAAGCTGTGCTTTAGATAAGCTCTAAAAGGTGTTTTTTCTGTCTCTGCTAACAAGCTGTCACGGTGCTTAGAGAGGCTCATGGGTTGTCTACGGTGAGTGCAAGTGTTTGGATTTTATTGTGGTGAATTTGGGTTTGGTTTGTGTTTTGCTGTCACTTAGAAGACAAATCTCTCTGAAGCATTCACGTTTCCTGGGGGACAGAGGCCTGTTTTGTGACCAGCTCATCAGACCAGTTGGCAAAGTGTCCACAGGGCCATTTGAGATGGTGTCAGAGCTCTGTCCAGGCTTCACTGCCAGACTCACCCTTGGTGGGTTTCGAACACTGCATGGTGGCTGTGTCTTGTAAACCTGGAATGAAACTGTCCTTGTGGTGTTAATGCAGTAAAGATTCGGTTCTCTTCTGAAAAACCCTCTGAAACAGTTGTAACTTTCTTCCTTTCAGATCTATCTCTCCCAGACTCCTCTGTGTCCTAACCCTGTGTTTGACCTGATGCTGAAATGCTGGAGCAGGGATATAAAAGATCGTCCCACTTTTGACATGATTCACCACTTCCTGCTAGAGCAAATGGAATCAAACATTTGACTCCAGAAAGAGACAAGCTGTTGAGAACAGAGTGACTTTGGTGTCTCCTTGCCTGTACCTCACAGGAAGATGGTCAGGCCACCTTGCTCTCCTCCCTTGACTGTGCCATATTTAAGTTGAGACGTCCATGGCAGCTGCTCATTCTATTGGCCATGGTCTGACACGCAGGACCAGAGGATCTCATTTGGTTGAAAAATCATCTCCTCTTCTGAATCACTTCCTGGGAATACTGTGAGAGGGGTTTATTAGATACCCATACACCTTTGGGCAAAACGGATGAGTGAAACTTTGAGGGGCTGGAGCTCTCTCCTGGGTGGACTGGGGAGCTACCGGTCTGTGAGAGCGCTACCACTCAAGAACAGATGTCTAGAAGTAAAGACTTCAGTCTTCTAAAACTATTCCATTAAGTCAAATGGAAGTCTTGTGCACATTAGTGAGTGTTTCTCTATGCTCTGGCTGCAGATGAGATGTAGAGAGACTAGAAATGTCTAGAGCTAGGAAATGCTTTAATGGACTTGAGAACTGACGGAGCATTTAGCAACCCTTTGGAAGTAACACTACCAGGGTCTACAGAGGATGCTGATACAAGAGTCCAAGATCATGTTCTTTTTTCCTGTGGTTGTTAAGCACTGCTTTTGTTGTATATGTGCATTTTTTCCCCACACTGGATTTTTTTTTCTAGAAAAAAGAAATTTTAATGAATGTTGGAAGGTCATGGGAAGGTCAGTGCGGTAGAAGATCTTCTTTTGACCTGCAAATTAAGGCTAGGGTAGGGAGTTTGTATTGAAAAGTAGCTGATACTGTACTACTGTCACTATGTAGATTTATTAGCCTAATGAATTTGTAGCCACAATGGACTGATGTGCAATTAATCCTGTATAAATACCCATTAATATGAGATCTCTAAGTCAATGCTGTTACATGTGTAGAGGGAGCTTAGATGCGGTGAAGGCGAATGGCTGAGAGCAGAACCAGTGATGTCACTTGTCACAGCTCACATGAGGGGAAAAGGAGCAGAGTACGGGTCATCCCCAGCACACGAGTGTGCCCACGTGCTCACACCCATGTGTCTAGGGTCAGGGGTTCCTCCTCAGCTCTGCAGCAGGCTGGTGGTGCTGTTGGCCAGGCAGATCCGCTCTGCCCTGGTCCCGCCTGGCGTGGGGAGGTGGCACTGACCCCTCCCCTTCCTGTGGGTTTGTGCTTTATTTTGGATGCTCCCTGCACAACACAAGACCATTCACTCACTGGACTTGGGGTTGTTTTCCTCTTTGTCGTGTCACAAGCGGCTCATTCTCTTGGAGGGCTTTAGAGGGTTCTGAAATTCATTTGGAGTGAGTTGGAGGATTCAGCTCGTTTCTACAATAAATCCATTGTGGATTTACCAGGTGCCTGGGGAATACTTTGCTATTCCCTCTCTAATTGTTTAGCAAGATACTTAGGACCAAACCAAATATTTCCTAAGCTGGGAGAAGATGAAAGCTCAGCACTTGGCTTTTTTTTAAGCAGCATCCAGCATAGCATATATTTCCAGTAAAGATTATCAAGATAATTTTTATCTTAGCCACAAGCGTAAAACGATGGCTCTGTGCTGAGAGCCCTGCTGAGAGGGGAGGTGTCAAAGCAGATCTGGTAGGAGGATGACTTCTGCTGGAAGCAGCAGCATGCTTCTGGCTGGGGAGCAGCCAGGATGGAGCGTGGCACGGCCGTGTCTGCTCCCCGGGCAGAGCCAGCTCCATCCTGAAGTCCCCCAGCTGCAGCTGACAGGACTGTGCCCAGCTTGTCCCCTGCTGACCTGCTGTGGGGTTGTCCTGGCTGCACGTGGCCACCTCTGCTAGGTGTCCTCTGAGCCCACTTCAGGTGCAGAGGAGCCAGATGGTCCAAGTCATCCCACCTCCCTGCGAGGGCTCCGTGGGCTCGGGTGACTCTCAGCCCCAGCTGGGGCAGCTCCTTTCCCCTTTGCCTGGAGGGGCTTGGGGTGAGCTGCCACTACACCCCCAGTGTGCATGGTCTGTCTGGAGCTGGGTGATGGGAGCCAAAGCCAGCGAGGTACCTGCTGCAGCTGAACCACAGGCTGGTTGTGGATCTGGAGGATTTCTGTCCTGTCCTAGAAAACATCCCCAAGTAACACACAGCCGTGAGCGTGGCCTCCTGTGCTGCAGGGTTCAGAGGTACCAGAGCACTGTAAGGGCTCCTGGGTGGGCTTTGTACTTCTGTTAGGTCAGGGGGTGCTGTTCTCCACTGACATGTTGACATAAGACGTTTCTCTCCTATCAATAAATTCTAATGATAACCTTGACAAAAGTGAATTTCTACTTTTTTACCCAGGTGTCTCCTCTGAGGAGCAATATTTTGGTCTGATTGTTCAGTAGCTCTTTGGTAAGTATGTGACCCCCTCCCCAGGTTTGGAAGGAGCAGCTGCTGGCTGTTTAAAGAGAGTGAGCTTTGAAGGGAATTCCTGAAAATGCTGGTGCTGGTCTGAACCCCCTCAGGAGGGACCTGGATGCAGCCTGGGATTGTTGTGCCATGAATAGTGCTGCATTTCCACAAGGAATTTATTTTTCATGTTCATATTAAACTCTGAGGAAGATCTTGGCTGGGAGGGACCTTTTTAGGTCTCTAATCCAATTGTCCACTAAAAGCTGAGCTAACTTCAAAGCTGCGTTGGGATGCTTTGGGTGTTCCCCAGCTGAGTTCCTGAAGCTTTGAAGGTCTCCAAGAATGGGGATGGCACTGTGTGCCAGGGCTGTGGCTCTCCTCTGAGGGGGAATTTCCTCCTTGTCTCCAGTGAGTCTTCCCCTTGTTGCATCTCGTGCCTGTAACCTCTTGCTCTTTTACTGTGCACCTCTGAGAAGAGCCATCATACACCTCACAGACCCCTCCACCCTGCAGACCTGGGGTTGTTGTCCCTGATCAGAGCTCATGTATTTGGGCAAACTCAGATATTTATAAAGGCTGGAAGTTCCAGATGTCCAGAACTGTTTAGTCACCAAGGGCAAGAGTCAAAGCAGCTTATTTATCACCTGAGATACAGTTTTGGGTGGTGCATAGACGCTTGAACAGATGAGAACAACCCTTGAATACTCTCTGCTTTCTGGTTAGTATCTCAAAGTATCTGCCAGCCATGTGGCTGAGCTCCTCAAGGCCACAGAGGGACCTGGGCAGTGAGACAAGGCTGCTGGAAACAGCCCTGGTGCTAACAGGCCTAGGGGTTGTTGCTTGAGGACATGCTGGCCACAGTGGCTGTGCAGTAGACAGGAGACCCATGTGCTGGGCCTGCCTTCAGCTGGAGGGGTGAAACCCACTGCATGGAAGACAACATGACCATAAGAGGTTGGGAACAGGAACAAGCTTTATCCTTCATGAGGCAGGGTGGGGAGGGATTGTATCCTCAACCAGCCAGGCTGGGAGGAGAATGAGGAGCAGGGAAGAGGAGGTTGAGCCTCCCCCAGAGCATGGTGCTTCCCTTGGCCTCTGCCATGGGGTCTCCTCAGCAGAAGGGTGTGCAGGTGGCTGTGGGGACAGTGCTGCTCTGGCCCTGTGGGACCCAGCCAGGCTCTCCAGGTTCTGCACATTGGATGTGAACCATGAACACACATTTGTTCTGGGGCTGCTCCTGGGGAACATCTGGCTCTGCTGTCCCCAGGGCTACGAGCCTTCAGGAAACCTGCCAAGCGCCAGAAAATCAATGTGCTCATCCAAAATTTCCAGGTGGGGGGAAAAAAACAACGTGTCCAGAACAACCTATTGAGCTGTGAGCTGCAGCTGGAGGTGCTGCTGGGGGCTGACATCATTCCCAGCAGCATCACAGAGGTTTCCTGGGCGACTGCATGGTGGTGGCTCCTTCCTCCCACGCCCACCCCGGAGAGCCATGGCAGCCCCCGAGGAGAACAGTCTCTTCCCTCCCCACCCCTACCACATCCCTGGGTAAGTTCTGGAGTTCATCCAGAGTGTCTGTTCATTTCCAATGCAAAGAGCTCTGGTTGGGATCACGTAGTAGTTGTGATTCATCCTGTTTGGGGTTTTTTTAAAGACACTGTTAAGTATTCTGGGTAACCGTGCTCTGAAGGAGATGAGGCTCCAGGACAAGAAGCACCACCTTGAAACAGGGTCTAATTAAAGACCATGCCATAGCACACTGAGGGTAAATCAAAATTGTTCATTCTTTCCCCTTTTTTTCTCTTATTCAAGCTGCCAAATGTTACCAGGGCTGCTGTGCAGGGTTTGGCTTCCAAACCATCATAACTTCTGCATCAAGGATGTCTGAAGATGTCCTTTGAATAACTATTTGCATAGATGTGATACCCTTTTGTCAGATTATTTGGAGAACAGTCCTGCTGTGGAATCCCAGCTCTTTGGAGAAGTCAGTGACTCTGGATGCTGATCTAGTTGATATGTAGCTAGATTTTTTTTAAAGATTTTTTGCAAGAATTCCCCTCTGAAGTTTAGGGAAGAAGAAACCAAGCTCTCCAGGGGTAAGAAGTAATGAGTTATGGATTAAAAGGCAAGACATAAATGGCTGAAATAAGCAGACAGGCTTCATGGTGAAGTAGAGAAGTTGTGTGTGAGGTCCTCTGGTGACCTGTGCTGGGAGTTGTGGTCCTTGACACGTGTGAACAGGCTGGGAAGGGCTGGACAGCCATTGAGGGAAAACAACCTTCTGTGGGTATCAGCTCACTTGGATTAGTCCAGCCTGAGGGCATCAAGAGGGGCCCCCCAGGGCAGAGGGGCTGGTGAGGGACCAGGCTCCAACCCTTGGCATGGAGAACACCAACCGTGTCCCAGCGGCTGTGGGTCTGGGCAGGAGGCAGGTCCCAAGCTGCAGACCAAGGGTGGAGTATGTTTCCTTCCTGAACGTGCTCCTGGGGTGGTGACCAGCTCAGTCCTTCCCATCCCAACACTGTGCAGGATTTCCCAGTACTGATCTGTCCCTTCCATGAGCTCTGGGGTCAGGGGATTTTGACAGGTTTCTGCATTGCTGGGGTTGTCTGGATGATGTGATGTGTCACTCGTGTGTGCTGTCACCCTGCCAAAGCTGTCTGCTGGTGGGGGCTTGGGAAGGATGAGGAACAGCAAGGAGGGACCTGTGGCTGGGTGCTTGCACCTCCAAAAAAAGCCTCAAAACCTTCCCTTGTACACTCCTGCCTGCAGACAGCCCCCCCAGCAGCAGCTTCGAGCCCTGGTACCCACACAGCAGCTCTGGGCTTGTGCTTCAGCCACTGAAGACGGGAGGAGGAGCCAAATTCTGCTCCTGTGTGTGGCAGTGCTGTGCGGGCTTGTAGCATCACCCCCAGGCCCAGAGGAAGCCTCTGTGGGTGGTGAGGGTGCTGCTTTGCATCTGGCTTGAGTGGCTGAGCCCTTCTGGTGGCTCCTCATGCCTAGTTTGGAGCCCTGGCTCTGCTGCTGGCACCCTGTGCTGGTGGGAGGAGGGTGGTGATGTCATGTCACAGCATCTCCCCAGCTGGCCCATGCCATGCCTGGCCCTGCTGGTCAACCCCCAACCAGGACGAGGCCATCAGAGCCTCTTGCTGTCACTCAGCTTGGCCAGTGGTCATGGCCAGGGCGTTGCAAGTGCCACCATGGTGCTCAGGAGCCTTGGGAAGCCAAACCCAACGTGGGATGGTTCAGGAAGGACTCTGTGCACAGGGCAAACCCATGGCTCCTGGGCATGGCCCTGCCTGCCCCGTCCTGGCTTGGTGGAGCTGGGAAGGGCACAGAGCAGAGTGAGTCTGGGGAGGGCTGGAGGGAGGGATGGGGCTGGGAAGAGACAAGTGAAACGGGGCTGAGCCCTGGGGAGCCAGCTGGTCACAGTGTGAACCCCTGAAACTGGGGATCCCTCGGGTTTCTGAACCAAAACACCACGCAGGAGAAGGACAAACAGCCCTGTTGAGACCCAGCTCCTCCCCAGGCATCACAGCTTTTCTCAGCAGCCCTTGGAATTCCCTCTGCAGCAGCTCCTTCCCTAAGCCCTGGCTGACTTGCCTGGACTCCTCAGGATTGCTTCGCTTTTAATTGCTTAGGAATTGAATCCTTTCTCAGCCCTGCTATTATTTTGTGCATGATCAAAATCCCTCCAGCCACCCTGTAATTATTCAGGCTCTGTCATTTGTGCTCTTGCTCAGCTTTATCATCCCCGTGGAGCTTCCCTGTGTTGCAAGACTCATTGGAAATCAATGGGGATGAGCCACTGAGCTCCTCCAGCAGCTGCCTGTGTGTGGGGTGGGAAACCTGCCGAGTGTCAGAGCACAGCTCTGCGTGGTGCTGGGTGAGGTGCTGGGAAGGGAAAGTGCTGGCTCATCACCTTATGGTCCTCCTGCATCACCTGGCTTTGTCCCCAGCTACGTAGTGGGCTCGCTGATGGAATGTTTGTCTGGCTGCTGCAGCTGGCAGCTCTGCCTGCCTTTGGTGGTGGAATAACATCACTGTTAGGAAATCTGATACTAGGAACAGCAACAATTGTGCTGGTGGATGAGGGAGTGGAGCCAGAGCCCCATCACCTGCCCTACCCTGAGCCACCAAGATGTCAACCTGCTGGTCCCAGGTCCTGGGGAGTGATGCAGCAGCACGTTGCTACACACCCTGCTCAAGGGGCCTGACAAAATCGAGTGAAGTTTGTTCAGTGGGGCTGAGCAGCCACCTCCCTGCCCCTCTGCCACACAGTGCAGTGCCTGGGTGGCTCCGGAGCAGGGGGGTTTGGTGGGTACAGGCACACAGTTCTCCTGAGTTTTGAGATTTAATGTGAAGCAGGGACACTGGGAAATTCCCAGTAGCTCAGGGTGGTTTAGAACAAAGTGAGGGATTGCAAAACTGAAAGCTGAGGTGTGTTCAACTGGAAAGAATATTTTAAGTTGGGGGGCTGTTGATGTTGGTGATCGAGCCCACACTGCTCCTGGAAGTTCTCCCACCCCCAGGTCCTGCTTCAGCCTGACCTCATCCCATGTTCCCCCACGACCCAGCGCCCCAGCCCGTGCCTGTACACAGCAGGACAGCTGTGAGCTGGTTCTCATGCTGACATGTGAGAACGTGTGTGCAGGCAGACACACCCGCCCGGCCCCACACACACCTTCTGCTGCTCCAGAAGCACAAACTCACCCAACCTCCTCAGGCCCTCCCTGGCTCACGTTCCCCAAGCTCCTGGCCGGGGCCTTCCCAGTGTATGAAGCTCTGAAGCAGGTTGTCCTCCCAGTGGACACCTTCTGATGTCACCTGGGTGACTGCTCTTCTCTTTGGTTTCCTCCCCAGCTATGAGGGTTTCATCCCTCAGTACAGGTACCGCTTTGGGGAGACTTTTGGGAGAACCACACACCGGCTGCTGACGGATCCTGCTGTTAGGAGGAGCCCTCGCCCCTTGCTGGCACCCCTGCACAAGCAGAAGTTCACTGAGGACTTCAGTGAGACGAAGCATGGGCTCCAGGGGTACCTCCCTGGGCGTCCAGGTGAGCAGACCCTGGGTCTCGTCCCTTTGCCAGAAGGGGCTCTGCTAAGGAGCACAGGGTCAGTCATGAGCCACAGGGCTGTGCCCATCCTCAAAAGGCTCCTGGGGTGAAATGGGGTGTTGGCCATGGAGGGATTGTAGCTCTGGTGTAGGGGCAGAGAGACCTGGAGCAGCACCCACTGCACTCAGAGCACTTGGCTGATGGGCATGGGGCTTCTCCCATGGGCGTCTGGGGGAGTGGAGAGGGGAGTTTTACTTCCCAGATTGTCTTCAGTTAGATGAAGATAAATGATTTTATAGTGTATTACAAACTCACTCCCCAGTTCTTCCATGTTCCTGTTGTGCTGTGTCCCCTCCCAGCTCCTTGTGCCCCCCAGGCTGCTCACTGGTGGGGTGGGGTGAGGAGCACGAGAGGCCTGGACTCAGTGTAAGACCAGGACATCCCTCAACTGTCACTGCTCTTCAGCACAAACCCCAGACACAGCCCCAGACGAGCTACTGCAAGGAAAATGAGCTCTGTCCAGGCAGACCCAGCACTATTCCCAAGGCTGGAACCCCTCTCTCCAGGGAAGGTTGGCTCTGCCACCTCCCACCCTTTCCCACTGACCACCTGGAGCAGAGCTCGCCCTGCTCAGAGCTCTTCCTCACAGCCTGTGGTTCATTTGGCATCTTGCTGCTCCTGCCTCAGCTCAGCAGCAGGGCTCCTGTGCCCTTCTGACCCTCCCTGCTTCTGCTGACTGTCCCCATGTCCTCCACCAGACACTGTGATGTGCCCGTGTGGGTTCCCAGCACTGGGAACTTGCAGGAGTCTCCTCCTGAGCCCCAGCCCTTCTGGGCACAGTGCCTGGTCCCTGTTGAGCAGACCCAAATCTGGCCACAGCAGCAGCAGATCCAGCCAACAGGGATCACGTTGGGGACATCTCCTCTGGACACTCCTGTGCCATGTCACACGTCTAAGCTGTGGCTCTTGCTGCCTGCTGGGTGGGAGTGAGTCCTCTCCCAGCTGAACACAGGGGTAGGTGCTGGGGTGGGGTCTGGTCTTCATTTCCCTGGGGATGGCCACAGCAAAGTGGTGGTTCCCCATTTCTCACTGGCAATTTGTGCCACGTAGCTTCTTGCAGACTTCTGGCCTCTCTGTTCCTCCTGGCCCTGTTTTCCAGGATCCAGGTCACCACTAGGCAGGTGATGTTTACAGCCTCTGTTCCTGGACATTTACATTTGCATTTCTTTGGACTAAGATGTTTGGATGGACCCAACGAACCAGTTGGCCTGGTTGTTCTCTGTCATTATCCTGGCCTCATTCTCATTCACTCCCTGCCAACCTTTATGCCACTTGCCCATGTCTGCAGCTGACAGTTCACGTTTGTTGCTGGTTGAAGTGCTGCAGAACGTGGCCACAGGGAGCACCTGGCTGTGCTGGGAGCCCTGCAAGGACAGCTCCTGCTCTTGCTGAGCGACTCCTTGAAGGCTTCACTGCAGGCTCCACTGGTGCTGCCTGGTGTCCTTCTGGGTGTTTCCCATGCTGGAGGTCAAAGAGCTCACGGCAGCGTTGGGTCTCTGAGGTTGCTCAGTCTGAAGGCTTTGTCTTGAGGTCTGTGTCTGATAAACCCTTGCTGATGGGCACCAAGTACATTGCTGGTTTCTGCCAGTTGAATCCCAAGTTATCTTGCTAGAAGTAAGTTATCTTGCTCTTGTGAGACCCCACTTCAAATACTGAGTTCAGTCCTGGTGTCCCCACCATCAAAGGGACAGAGATCTGTTGGAACGAGTCCAAAGGAGGCCACAAAGGTGATCCAGGGGCTGGAGCATCTCTGCTGTGAGGACAGGCTGAGGGCACTGGGGTTGTGCAGGCTGGAAAAGAAAAGACTCTGGGGGGACCTTAGGGGAACCTCCAGGAAGGCTGGAGAGGGACTTGGCACGAGAGTGGGCAGAGACAGGACAAGGGGAGATGGTTTTAAACTGGAGGAGAGGAGGTTTAGAGTAGATCTGAGGAAGAAGTTCTTCAGTGGGAGAGTGGTGAGGTTCTGGACTGGATTGCCAAGAGAGGTTGTGGATGCCCCTCCCTGGAGATGTTCAAGGCCAGGCTGGATGAGGCCTTGAGCAACCTGGTCTAGTTGAGATGTGTCCCTGTGCATGGCTGGAGGTTGGATGAGATGATCCCTGGGGTCCCTTCCAACCACAGCCAGTCTGTGATTCTAAGTGAGGTCAGGCTTTGCTAGCTGGGAGATCAGCCAGGGTTATGCTGGACCTCCAGCAGTGGCCGTGTTGGCATTGAGTGGGTTATGGCACAGGCCAAGCGTGCAGGCACCTGCTCCTGGGGCACCTGGGCTGCAGACACGTGGATATCCACCCAGGGGCTCTCCTGGCTGCCAATTCAGTGCCTTACTCTGCAACCTCCCACAACCAATACGCCTGCAAAACCCAGGGTCACCAAAAAGAGCCCCTGTGGCTTCCTCAAGTACAAACCAGCTTCGTTTTGCCTTTTAATTTGGTTTGTGGGTTAAAAGAAAAAGAGCAGGTGCAATATTTTCATTAACAATTAAGGAAATACTAAGAAAAGGCTGCTTGAAAATTGGCACGCTGGGTTGAAAAATTACTTTCCCCAAGGATTTGCCCTTATTTTGTTGTTAGCCTGGCCAAGGCTCGATCATTCAGCTACCTACAGGATATCTACTTTAGAGTTACACACAGCAGCTATACTTTATAATACAATTACAAGCAGATTACAGACTTTAAGTGCCCATCAGAAGTCTAAAACTTGCAGAAAGGGGTAAATTCTGCTGCTTGAGCCAGGACAGGTTGTGATTCCCCAGGACCCTGCAGATGCCTTCACTGGAGGATGGGGTCTCCATGGGGCTTTGCCTTGCAACACGGGTGTCCAGGGAGCACGGGGAGTTTGGGGGAAGGCAGTGATGGACTGAGAAAAAATGACCTAGGAGAGCAAAAATGGAAGGAATTTGGTTTGTTTAAAAAAAGCCATGACTGATGGAGTTATTGGTTTTCCAGCACGGGAAGGGTTGTTGTGGGGTGTAGGAGCCATCATCCTCCAGAGCCACCGAGGAGGAGGAGGAGGAGGAGGAGGAGGAGGAGTGGGCTTTGCTCCTGGCACTGAGCAGGAGGCAGCCCCAGGGCTGGAGGAGCCGTGCAGGGCACGTCACGGGGCAGTTTTAAGGGAAAGTCAGACAGAAGCTGTCAAGCTCAGCTGTCCCTGTGGAGTCCTGAGCTGCAGGGCTTGTTCCTCACTCACAGTGGAGATCTTTAGCCTGTGCTGGATGGGAGATAATTTGTTTTCCAGCCTGCATCACAGCAGATCCTCCCCTCGATGAGCTGCAGTGATGTCAGTGCATGAACTCCTCAGAGGGGCTGTGTTGGGGTGTCCTGATGCAGCCATATAGAGAAAAGGATGTTTGGGGTTTTTTTTCCCTTCATCTTTATAGCTTGGCTGGTGATATTTTACAGTTTAGGGGTCACTTAGGATAAACTTGAAGTTACTAAACTTCTCTTTGTGCAGGTTTTCTGAGCAGGCTGGTTTACTGGGTGGGGCTGATGGTACCTGCAGGATGCACTCACAGCCCATGGGATGCTGTTGACCTCCAGGTTCCTGCCCTTTGCCCCAGAGGGGCACATGGGGACCAAAGTCCAGCGTGATGGGAATCCCTCGTCCTCCTCCAGCCACTCCTTTCTCTTAACCCAGTGTTTATCCCCCAGGGTACTTTCCATATGGGAAATCTGGGGCTGCAACAAGCTTCCCTGAACGAGTCCTTGGGCCAAAATCTCCCCTGCTGGAGCCAAGGCCTGCAGAGGATGAGCTGGTGGTGACACACATGGACCCCGTGCCCGAGCACCACCCCGGCCAGTACGCCCCGAGGGCACCAGTGCCTCAGGGGTACCCGGGGAGGGTCTCATCCGAGGGGCAGGACTGGAGACTGCCCGAGCTGCCCCCGGCTTGTGGACAGGAGCAAAGCTGTGGAGCTGGGCAGCTTGGTGGGGCCTTGGCCAGGAGCAAACTGGTGAGTGGAAAAGATGCGTGGTAAGAGATGCTGCTGGGGAGGGATGGGGCCTGGGGACTGGTGGGCATGGAAGGGTCACCTTGGCCCAGGGGGTTGAAGAGGGAATTTCATGTGGGCGTGGATGGCAAAGACAGAAAGCTTAGAGAGTTGTGTAGAGAAATAGCAACTATGGTAATGTTTCTAGCAGTAGCAAATCCACCACATCTTCAGGAAATTGTAATCATTAACTGCTCCTCCTGACCCAAAAGGCTGAACCTCTTCCTTGGCTGAGTTTTAGCTTCAAATCCCAGTCGTTGCATTGCACTGTGCTGTGCAGCCCAGCTCCTCTTTCTTTCAGGTGAACTGGGAGCCCTGGCACTGCCTCCTCCTCCCAAAAAGAGAGTGCTTTAGGGACCTCTGCTTCCCTGCTGGGCTCCTGACCCTTCAACTGCCTCCACCTGAACTTGCCCCCATCATTACCCCTTGAAACACAGGCACTGGGGTTTGCCCACGGAGCTGGGTGCTGCTTTGCTGGGCTCCACTGGTGCCCCCAGGGCTGATGTGTTTGAGCCTCTGGGTCCTTCTGGAGCCAGGGACAGCGTTTGTCACATCAGGGCCAGCCAGGGCTCTGCAAATCCCCTGAAGGCAGAGATTAGAGATCTGACGCATCAGTCAAAAGCCGGCTTGGGTATAATTGCTCCTTGCTCCCAGAAACAGATTTGTGAAGGAGCTCAGCACCCAAAGCTCCCCTCGTTCTCCCCAGGGGGGGTTTGCAAACCCTCCGTGGACAGGGAGCTCATCTGGTCATTAACCTTACCATGAGTCCTTGGAGTGGCTCCTGGTGCAGGGTCAGGGAATGAGGGGAATGGCAGCTGCCATCCACGGCTTCTCCCAGGGGGTTAAGCTGTGGAGCCAAAGGAGGAAATGGGTTTTCCTGACGTTCACTTTTTCTCCTTTTATTTTGAGCCCATAAAAATGGACGATGAGACTCTGCCAGAAGTGGCTGCAACTGCAGACGTGAAGCAAGATAATTGGTTACCAAAACTGGATATACCAAAGGTGATCCAAGAGAAAGTCATTCCAGGTAAAAAAAGAGGGAGATCATGCACAGAGTGAGTCCACCCAGAAGGAATCATGTCACCCCTCTCCTCCTGGGGAAACCCCAGAGACACTGGCCAGTCGCTCCAGCTCATCTGAACGCTTTGGGGTGGAAAATGCCCCTGCTCCTCTCTGTGCAGGGGTGTTTCTTTGGGATGCTGTCACCCCGTGGATCCCTTGCTGAGGGACACGTGCCCGTGGGAAGGTGGGAGGGATGCAGGAGCTGCCTCAGTTCCCCACAGCCGTGGGACCAGGCTAGAAAATTTCCCTCTTTGGAAAGAGGGAGTTCTGGCTGCTTTTGGGTTGTACCTCACTATGTTTTGTGTAGGTTCAGACTTGATATGGTTGCTGTCTTGTATGGGTAGAATTTGTTGGATGGGCAGGGCAAACGAGGAAGTTGGATGCCTGGTTGTTAGCCCCTGGAACTGGGAGAGAACGTGACAGAGCTGTGGGTGGAAAGGAGAGACTGGAAGAAAATGAAATCTTTCTTCCATACCTCCTGGAGACCAACAGTGATCAGTTCAGCCCATTGAGTTTTCCTTGGGAATCACAAAAAAGACTCTTGCAGACAAGTGCTTCATATGTAACAGTTAAGTTTCAAATTTAAATGGATTCATTTTTTCCTTCCTATACTCTGCCAAGGTTTTGTGTTTGCCCCAGCCTCTTCCACTTCCAGACTGGTTTATCCTTATATGATATATATGTTTTCAAGCAGAAAACATTCTTTCTTGCCTTCATCTGAAGGGTATGCTGGATTCATCCCCCACCTCGCCTTGATTTATGGTGTGAACTATGTCCAGAGTGTGAAGGAAGCAATGGCCAGTTTTGACAGACAGCAGGTAGGTTCTATGCAGAGATCTGGTTTCCACAACATCATGTTGGTGTTGACAAAAGTGGTTTCATTTACAGCAGCACTATCAGAACTGGGGTTGTAAGTACAAGCAAAATAAAATGCTATTAGGTAACACACTGAAAAAAATCACGAGCCAATTAAATTCTGTAACTTGTTTCCTTGGGACATTAAGGGAGGATAAATGAGGCTCATAAAAAAGCTTGAGCAAATCTATTGAGGGTTGGGTTGAGGGTGGCTATTAAAAATGTTGCTCTGAGTGCAGAAATACAGGAAGCAACTATCTGCATCTTCTCTGCTGGGGTGGCAGTGCTGGATGGCTTCCTGGGCTGCTTGATGGATAGCAATCCCTTTTAATTGGTTGTGAGGCTTTTTCCTTCACTAACACAATTTGTCTTAAAGGAATCTAGATCTTCTTTCTCTTCCTTTTGGGAAGGGTGCAGAAATACCCCTACTGAAAAACTGTTTCTTCCCCTTGCTGTAAGATCTGCCATAGAATTCCACGTCATCCTCCCTGGGCACAGGAGATCCCTCCTGCAGCAGTGGGTGGTTTGTACTCCAAGGTGCACGTTTCCTCCTGCTGCCAGGGTGGAGGAGGTCCCCGGGATGCAGCCGCCTCCTGGGCCAGCCCTGGTGAGGGCTGATGTGTCACAGCCCATTCAGAGCAGGTTACAGCATTTCCAGCTCTTTCTGCTCCCCGGGATTCTCTGCAGTGCCTTCATCCCAAGCTTACAGGTCTGAGGTAGAGGAAAGCCCCAGGCTGAGGGTCCCCAGCTCAGAGAAACCCGGGGTGGGGGAGCAGCAGGGCTGCCAGTGCTCCTGGGAGCCTCACGCTTTGGCTGAAATCTATTTCCCTGTGCTGGCTTCTTCATCCTTCCCTTCTGCTGTCAATAGGAATGGAAATGGAGCAAACAGCACAAACCCCAGGCGTTACCAAAGCAAAACGTGCTGTTGGCAAAGCCTCTCTGCCCCTGATCGCCTAAGAAACGGCTGCCATGGAGTGAATCTGCCAGGGAGGTGTTTCTCCATGCAGCAGAACCCTGGCTGGCAGAGCTTTGCTGCAGCATGACAGGCACTGAAGCAATATAAGCATGCAAAAAAAAACAACAAACAAAAAAAACACCAAAAACCCCAAACCAAAAAAAAACCCAACAAAAAATAAGACACCACATTTCTCTCTAAGATGGCTTCTGACTTCAAGCCACTAATCTTCTGCCCTAAATCTCTGTTGCCCTAGGTTACCCACGGGGCTGTGCCATGGATCATTGCTTGCTGTCTGCAGCAGGCACAATAATGCAATCCTCTCGCCTCAGCGCTGCGGAGCTGCAGCAGTCCCTCCAGCACCAGCCACAAAAGGGCTCCCGGCCCCACGCTCTGCTCGGCTCCATGAGGCTGGTCCCTTCCCCACCGAGCAGCTTTAGGGACCCCTGGGGGGTTTGGCCAGTGCAGAGGTGTGTGTGGAGCTGCAGCATCCATCCTGCAGCACAGCCCCTTGTCTGGGGCTGCCTCGGAGGGCAGGGGGGAGTTACACCCTCCCTCCAGCTAACGCTCCCCGAGCCTTCCTCTTCCTCCCAGCCTGGGAATTACTGGGTCATCATCATCGCTGGGACTCATGGCAAAATAAAACCAGCTGGAGGGGTCAACCCAAAAGACAGCACAGAGCAGAGGAGGGCCAGCCCCAGCTCCAGCAGGTCCTGCTGGCTCACAGCAGAGCCAGTGTAGGAGCACGAGGCGGTTGGGACCTGGGGATGATCCCAAAGGTGATGGACACGGGCTGGGGTGTGGAGATCCTGGGCCAGGAGCTGCTCTGTGCAGCTGGGGGCTTCTGCCAGGACCAAACCTGACAGCTCCTACTTGGAAGAAAACAGAACTGGAAAGAGAATTGCTTTACACTGGCTTAAATATTTTCTTTCCTGTAGAGTCAAGGCACGTGACTTTGGTAAAAACAATGTTTTAAAATTAACTGGGCTGCGTTGTTGAGGATTTTGTTTCTGTTTTCCAGTTTTTGCTGAGATACCCATCTTCCAGCTTTGGCAAGAGATTCCCCCCAAACTACTGGCCTAACAACAGGATTTACACCAGTGCTGGACTGATACCTTTCTACGCAGGCTTTGTACCACGTAAGTTTATCAGCTGAGTGAAAATGAAAGTCACTAATACTAATTACTGTCATTAAGTCACACGGTTATTAGCTGTAGTGGCATCGTAGTGAACAATTACTGAAATGTTCCACAGGGGTAGTAGGTTTTTTTCCCCAGCCCCGGGCTGGAGCTGTGCCACCCCCTGCCTGCTGCAGGAGCCCATCCTCACTGCCAGCCTCGACTTGTGCAGAACCTTCCTCTGGTTTCCAGCCACCACCCCCAGCTGAGGCAGAGGCTCAGCAACACCCCACCCACTACACCCGTGTGACCATTTCCTCACCAGGAGAGCCAACGGGCTTCAAGTCAGCTAAAAAGCAAGAGGTGGATGATGTGAAGGGGTTGAGAAAGCAAAAAAAACCCAACCCCACCAAAATACCCCAGTGAAATGGTATCAGCCATCAAGACAGGGGTGGTGGCTGCCCCTGGTCCTGGTCAGTTATTGGTGTTGCCTAAAAGGAGGGGTCTGAAGAAGGAGATTGTGTGTGTGTTGAGGGGCAGCTCTGCCCACACACCTGAAAGCATCGAGGTGCCAGGGTAAAAGTGCAACTACTGCTGTTGTCTTTGGCCACAGCAAAGCCAAGAGCCTACAGCTCAGTAATGTGGAATGGGAAATCATTGAATCACAGAATGGTTCAGGTTGGAAAGGACCTTAAAGGTCTGGTCCAACCCCACGCTGTGGGCAGGGGCATCTTCCACTAGAGCAGGTTGCTCAGAGCCCCATCCGGCGTTGAGGCACCCACAGCTTCTCTGGACAACCTGTGCCAGTGTCTCACCAACCCACCGTGAAGAATTCTTCCTTATGTCTAACCTAAATCTCCCCTTTCAGTTGGAAACCCCTACCCCTTGTCCTCTCTCTACACTCCCCAGCAGTCCCTCCCCAGCTTTCCTGCGGCCCCCTTTAATATTTTGTCACGGAGATAAGCTAGAAAGTACCAAACCCACGGCTTGTACTTAGGGCAGTGCAGAGGAGGAAAATGGAGGAAGACCCAAGATGTGGTAGGAAGGAAAGGTAGGAGTGGGAAAACAGCTGTCCTGGCAGGGCTGGACCACAGCTGGTGCCCAGAGGGGAGAACACAGACTAGGAACGTGGCTCTGGCCAGGCTCCACCAGGGACATGGGTGCACAGCAAAGTTTAAACTGGGTGCTGCTGTTAGTATGTACTCTGCAGGACGTGGGGACTAAAGTGGCTTTTAGTCCCCCCCAAAAGGGGGCTGGGGACAACACTGTCCTGCCCTCGGTAGTGGGCAGAGCAGGGAAAGCACCAGCTTCAGTGTAAAGGAGGAAGAAAAAAACCCACCCTAAAATTGAGGACAAAAATAACTGCTCAGAGTGTTACCTCAGTTTGAAAAGCTGTTGGCATCTCTTCACCTGAAGTCTCCTGTGTAGGTGTGGAACCAGCCCCTGTCTGTGGCCAGCCTGACTCCCCCTGCCCCAGCTGCCACCAGTCGGGGCAGTTTTAACTGCTCCAACCAGCTGGACTCAGGGAGGAGAAAGTTATTTTTAAGACAGAAAAAATTAACCCCAGATGAGTTATAATTAAGACTTTCTTCATCTGGAAAGCAACCTGGTCAGTGCTGTCCAGCTAGCCCGTGATGGGTTTGTCACTGCACAGAACACTGACCATATTGACTGTTTCTACAGAAAAAATTTGCCAGTGCAGGATTTTCATGAGATAGAAAGGTGTCACTTGGTATCAGCTGTTCAGCTCTCTTCAAAAGAGACACTGCAGTCAACACTTGATTGATGCAGTCTTAAAAAAACCTCTACATACTCAATTTTTTTTTAAATGTAACATTTTTGCCCCCAGCAAGGCTGTAGGTAGGGGAGTGTCCCTTGTCCTAGCTGTCCCCAGCACTCCCGTGCCAGGCCACTGCTCTCTGCTGGGCTTATACCCCTGTGTGGGCGAGCCCAGCCCCCTGCTGCCAGGATGGCAACCTGCCCACACCTGCTGGTTGCCCAGGCAGCCAGGTTAAGCTGTGGGTGACAGACACCTACTTCTGAACCACTGCTCAGCTCCTGCCTGGAGAGCAGCCTGTAACAGGAGTCCACTGGCAGGGACCTAAATTTAGACACAGCCCAGAGCTGGATTTTACCCTCCCTGGGAGGTTCCCTGCCCCAGCACCTGCGATTACACAGAGGATCTCCTCAATCCCCACCCCACCAGCAGCAAGCAGGGCACCCACGGCAGCCGGGGAGAGGAGCAGCAGGAGCTACCTTGTCAGGAGGCAGGAGAAGCGGGGCTGCCTTGGGCCAGGCTGCCACCAAGTCCAGTCTTCTTCTTTTGCAGACAACCGCGACAACTACGCGCTCACCTTCGGGAACAGCACCCGCAGAGCTTACCAAAAGGAACAAAAGAGACGAGCTTTTGCACTGTGAAAAATGCTTTAATGGTGCCTGTACAGCATCTGAAGTGACTTTGAAACAGGAAGAAGAACACAACACAAGACAGGGAAGGTTTGAATGAAGGAGTTCATACAGCTTTAAACAAAATTTACAGGTGTTCAATCTGCATAGCTCTTACTCTGCCTCCTCCTCAGCCTCCTCCTCAAACTCCCCCTCCTCCTCGGCTGTAGCATCCTGGTACTGCTGATACTCAGACACCAGGTCGTTCATGTTGCTCTCAGCCTCTGTGAACTCCATCTCGTCCATGCCCTCGCCCGTGTACCAGTGCAGGAAAGCCTTTCGGCGGAACATGGCCGTGAACTGCTCAGAAATGCGTTTGAACAGCTCCTGGATGGCCGTGCTGTTCCCGATGAAGGTGGCCGACATTTTGAGGCCGCGAGGTGGAATGTCACAGACAGCCGTTTTAACGTTATTAGGGATCCACTCAACGAAATAGCTGCTGTTTTTGTTCTGCACGTTAAGCATTTGCTCGTCCACCTCCTTCATCGACATACGGCCCCTGAAAACGGCGGCCACCGTCAGGTAGCGGCCGTGGCGGGGGTCGCAGGCGGCCATCATGTTCTTGGCATCGAACATCTGCTGGGTGAGCTCGGGCACGGTGAGCGCGCGGTACTGCTGGCTGCCGCGGCTCGTCAGCGGGGCGAAGCCCGGCATGAAAAAGTGCAGGCGGGGAAAGGGCACCATGCGGAGGTGGGCGGGGACCTGCCCCGGGAACCGCAGGCAGGTGGTGACCCCGCTCATGGTGGCCGACACTAAGTGGTTCAGATCCCCGTAGGTGGGGGTGGTTAACTTCAGCGTTCGGAAGCATATGTCGTAGAGGGCTTCGTTATCGATGCAGTAAGTTTCATCCGTGTTCTCCACGAGCTGGTGCACCGACAGGGTGGCATTGTAGGGCTCTACGACAGTGTCTGACACTTTAGGGGAAGGGACAACGCTAAAAGTATTCATAATTCGGTCTGGGTACTCTTCACGGATTTTGCTGATGAGGAGGGTACCCATGCCAGAGCCTGTGCCACCCCCGAGAGAGTGAGTGAGCTGAAAGCCCTGGAGACAATCACAGCTTTCTGCCTCCTTTCTTACAACATCTAACACAGAATCAACTAATTCAGCACCTTCCGTATAATGGCCCTTTGCCCAGTTGTTTCCTGCTCCGCTCTGACCTGGAAGAGAGCCATTTTCGTATTAGATTACGGTCACTGCTTCCTGCTTATTGCTTGCGAGTGAAGCTTAAGAGCATCAGGCTACGGAGACACCCCACAAAAAGCTTTTTTTCATTATACGGAGCCCAGAGCTGTGGTTTCCCACAGGCGCCTCCAGAACGGCTCGACAGACCCAGGGACAGCGTTCGCTACCGATGACACAGCAGCCATTTGGTCTCTCCCGCTAGCACGGAGGAGGCAACGAGGAGGAGAACGGGCAGA
>NW_008590544.1:25057-62796 GCF_000691845.1 Merops nubicus | reverse complement strand
ATATATATATTTTATTTTTTTTTTTTTAGAGCTCTCAAGGCATCTGGCTTAATGTTGAGACTGAAAACAGCACATTGGATTTAATGTCTTTAAGACCTTAAATTCCAAATTGTTATGAGGCCTTTGGGTGAATCCCTGCTAGGGAAAGGGAAAGTGTCCTTTAATTGAGACAGGAACTTCTATTAGAAAGATACTGTGTAGTGTTTAGAAGATGCATCACAGTATCTGTTAAAACATCAGCTTCCTATTTTATGGGTGCCAAAAGCTGTTACTTAATAACACAAAAAGTAAAAATTACATGTACAGTTATGACAATACCATGTTTAAATTTTTTTAATTCTGTATGGGTATGAATATTGAAACAAGAATACTGTTAATCTGGATAGGAGGAATACAGTCTGACACAAAATGCTTTCTTGCCAGCACAGTTTCTCATTCTATAAATATTACTGTAGGTCAGAAGAGCACTGACCCCATGGAAATTTAACAACACACGAGATGTCCAGTTCCAGCTGTTTGAGGAAACCACACAATGTTTCCATTAGGATATAAACCAGCATAATTTAATTTATTTGGTTCTTATCCTAAGTCATGTCTTCTTGAAGAACAGTTATAATTAAGCACTTAAAAAACACCTATTTTCCTCCAGTCATTACTTGCTTCTTCCACTTGGCCAGGGAAGACAGCTCTGCCGAAGAGTTGTGGTCAACAAATGGATCCTTTGTAAATTAGGAAATTTGATTTTGATGAGTATTTCTTTAAACATCTGTGAAGTATTGCAGCTAATGTTGCTTGTCCAAGTTCCCACACAACTTGGCAAGCCTGTATGCTCCATCTAAGGAAAAAAAATCAGAAGGTATCATCCAAGAAGCATGGATTACATTTGTATTTCTAAACAAGGGACCTAAGGGGGCTTGGTAAGACTGGTCTTACTGAAGCTGAACTTGTCATACTATGTAAGTTAATCTGTGTATTGTCATAGAAATGCCCATTTTGAGGTAATGCTGAGAACACATTGCTGGATATGCTAATAAGCAATTACAGGCTGAAGTCTGGAGATGGCTTTTAAGATATTGGTGCCAGTATGGATCAGAGTTGCTCCGTTGAGCAGCAGTGTATTGTGTTCCCATCACTGTTCCATTCCTCTGCCTCAGGTGTTTCATACAAGAGCATCGTTCTGGTTCAGAGTTTGGAGCAAGATGGAGCACCGAGATGTCTCACGTGTTCAACCAGTTGTGAAATTCCTGGATGTGTCCCCACTTTGGCATACTTCAACTTCGGCATCTTGAGCTGTTGTAGCTTAAGATCTGCAGCAAGGACAGTCCCTTCTTTGAGACAGTCAGATCGTGCAAGCTAATTGTAGAGTTTCTTACCAAACTAATAGGAGTGCTGCTACAGAGTGGTTTAGCAGGAGTGCTGAGCTTAAGTGGTACACGCAGTTGCAGAGTCAGTCTTCCTCCCCTCTTCCTCCTCATTTCTGCTCTGCCAGATTTTAGCATACGTCTGATCTTGCAACGAGGAAGTTTAGGGGCTGAACTGGCACAAAGCTAGCCCCCGCAAACAGTCAGAAGGAAGGACTCGCTGAGGAGTCAGATGAGCTGGAGTTCTAATGTGGGAGAGCTGGGGGGGAGGGCAGGACTTTCCCTTTTTATGACAGTTGACCAGAGGATGGTTTTGCTGTGGTGTTTGAACACCCTGTGAAGGAGAAGCTTTTCAGATATTTTTGAAGGCACTACATCTTTCTGCCTCTTGGTCTTATGTATTTTCAGAAGAACTGAATTTCCCCAATCAGTTTTCTTGAGCAATAGACAACACAAACCTATGGGTAAAAAAGGGATGTTATTTGGTCTAGAAGACAGGTGTCAAATCAAACCTATAATGAAAAGCAGACCACATGTTAATCAGATGCAAATGTGGCTCTATGATTTAATTTTGGGTAGCAGTAGGAACATAAGTGGAGAGCAGATAGGTTCAAAATACCAGAGTCTGTGCAGAAAAGGAGAAAAAAGGCAGGTTAAAATAAAAAAAAATGCAATCAGGGTGCTATTTTTAGGCAGGATGAAGACAGCAGGAAGGACAGAGGAGAATTGGTAGATGAATGAAAGACCGAGAAACATGATGTAGTGCAGTATCCGCGTAGTGGTTATCTGATCTCAAATGTAGTTTTCTTGGGTCATTTACTAAACTCTTCTTTCACAGGCCTGCCATAAAGATTTTGAAAATAGGATAAGGACCCTCCATTTCAAATGTAGAGTCCCAACTGTTGCTGCTTTTGATGATGCTTTTGTTTCTGCAGCTTTTCCTTCTGAGTTTTGCAGCTAGAGGTGAGGGAGGAGTGGCTGCACTCAGGAGCATCAATGTCACAGGCTGTTTGTTAAGATGAGGATTCTTTGTCGCTGTTTAGCAAACTAAAAGCCTATCTTAAGCATAATGCAGAATTGATTTTGGTATTTTCAAGTTAACGCAATACATTAATTTATTACGTTGTGTATCCGTGTTATAGAATTTCTTGGGAGAAGTGCTGGGCTGTCTTACAGGGTGAGGTGTTAGAGGGTCAGCCTGGTCATTGTCAGGGGGCTGCAACAATAGATCAGTGTGAAATGGCTCACACTGCACTAGGAGTCTGATACAGAGTTACTTGAAACTCTCTGCAAATCCTTACACTGATTTTGCTGCTTTGATAGTTTTTGGGAAGGAACTTAGGTGTGGTTTAATGTCTCATTTTCATGAGTACTCAAGAAATTAAAGTTTATCCCTAAAGCAGTTACCCTGCTAAACAACAGAAACTGCTTAAACCACAGAGTGCAGTAATAAAGTAGATTGCATCATAACATAATCCTGAAGACAAGAGCATTTAAAGCTTTGATCTGCTTGTTTTCATTTCTGGAAGTTTCAACAGAAGTACAGGTGTCGTTCTGTGAGGTGAGAGGTCTGCTCTCTCCCATGACGAGCCAAGACAGTATGGAGTGTTAAGGATTTTTTTGTTTGTTTATTCTTTCTCCATCACTATGAAAATCCTTTCCATCATTGATTGCAATGGTCAAACTTGATTATTTACTTTGGTCCAATTCAGTCAGCTTAGTTCTTGTTGGAGAAAGGGTGTCAAAGATGGTTTTAAATGAAATATATTGTTTGCCAGTCTTGCTCTGAAACAAAAGTAAAGGAAGAGACATGTGATAGATTATCAATCTTCTAGTGTTAAAGATCTTTATAGATTTTGAGGAATTGGGAAATTGGAGTGTCATGCAAGAGGAGCAAAAATTATTCGATTGTGTTACTGCCACCTGAGTTGCGATTACCATGACTCCAAATGCGTTTGTTTGTGTAGCAAGTAATAGAAAAATTATGGCTTTCTCCTTAGCTACTATTCATGATACCAGTCTGTAAAATACGGTCATAGCATTGTTGCTTGAAGAACAAGTCAGTTTTATGCCATAGCTTGAGTTTGATAGTACTTGCCAAATAGTATTCGAAGTCCCTTTCTTGTTATTCTCTCCTTAGTGCCTTTACTTAGATTTCCTACACAGAATGTCCTGTTCTTGAGGTGCTCTGAGCTTGTTTAGCTGCCACAAGAATTTCATGTTAATTAGTTGCCTCAAGCAACTGGTTAATTGGGGAATTGTTACACAGTGAACAAGAAGAAATAATGATAGACTCTGGTAGACTCCATCAACACTTTTTGTCAGTTGGTGTACTCAGCATGTGGTATTCTCTTCTGGGCATTCATAGCTTCTATTTCCTTAGCTTCAGAACTGGAAATGTTAGTCTGCATCATGCTCAGACTTTTTTTTCCTCTCTCTCTCCTACCAGCACTAAAGGAAAGATTTTCATATACTGTTTCCTCTGTGAAAGGTATTTGTGTGACTGCCTGGAAGAGCTCTGTTTGAGGAACCTGCTTGTTATCTGTGCAAAGGGCACTGAATACCCAGGCAGGAAGAGGACTGGTGCTACACATCAGACATGCTCTCTCAATTGTCTCTTTTAAAGAAATGTTAAGTAGACATAATTTTTTCATTTAATGGTGAAAGCCTGTTATATTCTATCCTTTAAAATTCAGGATCAACACATCTCAGAGGATTCATAATCGACTTGAGACTTTTAAAGTTTATTACAGTACTCCCTTTGCTCAGCATGCCTTTGAGCACTTGGAAACACACGTCCCATTTCTGCTTGAGAATAGTCTTACATATATTGGTGTGGAAGTTTTGTTGGTTATGATTTGACTTAATGTTACACCACAACAGTGTTTTTCTCCAGAGATTAACATCACTATGGTCAATTGAGTCATTGTGAGCAGTTGGATGTGCTTCTGGTTTCTGCATTTGGCAACCATCCTAATCCTCTTGAGATTGTTCTTTTGTAGGAAAAGGGGGGAAAAAGAAAAAGCTTTTTATTTTTTTGGCTTTCTTTGAGTTGGTGGATTCAGTCTCTCTGTTAGAGAAGTCGGTGTCAGGGTTCCCATTGACTTCAGCGGAGCGTGCAGTGCAAGGCCTCAAAAAATGTTTTGCCATCTGTGTGGGAACAGACTGCAGGAGGAAGAAGGCTGGCAAGAAAATGTTTAGTTTCTTTTTTGGTGGAGGATGGAGTGCTAAGACAGTTTGATCTTTGTTTTGCAGGCTTCTGGGCTGCTTCTGTTGAATGTACAGATGCCTATAGACAGCCCAGCAACCAGGAACTTCATGCACATCTAGATTTGGTGCTTAAATACCAATTCGTGAAGCAGCTTCTGTCAGAACCTGTCTCCTCCCCATGTCTACAATATTCAGTAGCCAGCTCTGCGACAAAGTTCATTAGGTTTAAGTGAAAAAATTATGCAAAAGCTTTAGCCCGTAACCTCTGCTGTGCTGTGTAAGCAACTTAGAGCCTGTGAGGGCTTCTGCAAATGTGCAGTGGTGGAGCATGGGTCTGAGGGGCTGTGGGCTTCACCTCATGTGTTCTCACTGCTAGAAAATAAACCAAGCTGGGTGGGTCTGCTGTAGTTATGCAGCAACAGAGGGGGATTTTCTGCTAGGTGGGTTTTCACTGTGAAAAAACAGTAACAAGATATTATGATTTTACTGGAAGAGTGCAAACCAAGTGTTACGCAGATAATTGCCCTGGATGGTGCTGCATGGGTACTCCTGTTTCAGACCCAGGGCTAACTCAGCCTGCCGCAACGGGCGCTGTGCCTCTGTGTGTGCAGTCCTGGAAGTCTTTTCTGCAGAGAAAGGATGGTGGGCTTCGCTTTATAGTAAAGCACAGACGATGATGCTTGTTTGATTTCTGCCTTTGTTTTCAAATTGACAGTCACCTATGATCTCCAGGACACAGCTTCACTTGAATGATTGTTGGCTGAAAGCCCATGTTTTCAAAAGGGGAGATGGCTGGGATGGCTGTTGATGGCTAAGATGGCTGTTAAATAGCCACATGGACATAATTTGTGGACTCAGGGTGATGGCTTATTTCTTTAGGTGCAACGGTATTTAGCAGAAAATTTGGTTTAGTTTGGTTTTCAGTCCAGTTTGGCAACTGGAAATGAAGGTGCCAAACAGTACACTAAAATAGAATTTTTACACCTTTTTTGGATAAATTTCCACGCTTTCTTTCAAAGACATTTGCAGGTAACAGTTGTTACAGACCTCTCCATATCCCTTTTATCTTCTCATCTAGTCTAGGGCAGATCACACAGGAATGCATCCAGACAGGTCTTAAAAGTCTCCAGGGAAGGAGACTCCACAGCCTCCCTGGGGAGCCTGTTCCAGTGCTCTGGAACCCTTACAGTAAAGAAGTTCTTCCTCATGTTGAGGTGGAACTTTTGGTGCTCCACTTTGTGTCCATTGCCCCATGTCCTATCACAGGGCACAAGTGTAAAGAAGTTGTCTCTTTCTTCTTGACACCTAGCCCTCATATATTCATACACATTAATTAGATTCCCCCCGAAGTCTTCTCTTCTCCAGAAAAAAGCCCCAGGTCTCTCAGCCTCTCCTCATAGGGCAGGCGTTCCAGTCTCCCAGTCATCCTCGTAGCCCTTCGCTGGACTCTCTTGAGTAGATCTCTGTCCCTCTTGAATGTCAGGTTGTATTTTACAACATCAGGTAGTCTGTTTTTTAACTTGCAGATTTCCCAGACATTTTCTGTATTCCTTTCACTACAAAACTAAACCATGCATGTTTTTCTTGTATTCTGAATGATGGGAGTACCACTGTGTCAGAATATGACCTTATGGTACCACTTCACATTGTTGGTACTGGAGCCTGAAGCTGATTCATGGAAAGGGAAATCACAGCCACTGTTTGTCTCTCTGGGCATGCATGCAACTGAATCCAGGCTCTCAGATTAATAAATTACCCTTTGGCTAGTTCTGCAGTAAACTCAAGAATGCATAAATTAATTAGATTATTAAAAATTAGTTCCCAGGCCTGTTACTTTGTGACAATTCTTGCATGGCCCCGAGGACAACTTCGATGTAAAGTAGGTCATTTTGTAGGCAGTGGAACTTGGAAATAGTTGGATATAGAGCAAATGTATTTTTTTTCAAGTCTGTTTTAATAGATTTTCTGCTACTGCCAAGTTATGTTTTGTACTGTGATCTACTCAACAAACATGACGATTCGGTTACAGACACATAAGAACTGTGTTCTCATTTGACAGGAAAGCAGGAGATTTCTGTAGGTCAGCTTGTGAAAGTAGTTTGAGTAGGTAATTTGATGGTTTAAAACGGGTATCATTTACCATTTATGTTGATTATTTTTTTCAAAACCTGGAGAAAGAGAAATTATAACTTTCCAGTTGTAGTGATTTTTGCAAAGCTAAGTTCCTTAATTTCATGCCTTCAGAATGGTACCCCATCTTTGGGCAGAAATTGCTGCCACAAGATGTAGTTCTATCCTTGATGGCCCTTTTTGAAACATATCATGCTTGAGAGAAAATGCAGTGTTTCATCTTCATAATGATAATACAACAAAAAGAAAAGTCAGAATTTGTTGTTAGGTTATTTGTTTTGTGTTTTGGTGGTTTGTTGTGTGTTGTTTTTGTTGTTGTTGTTTTCTTCTTCTTTCTTAAATGTTTAATTTTTAGGAGAACAGTCCTACTAAGAACTGCTCCTGAAGATCCAGGTCAGGTAGCTGAGCCATCATTGTAGTCATTTGGATGCTGGTACTGTAGCTAACAGTGCCATTTAAATACCCTCCTTATGTGTTAGTTGCCTTACACAGATCACTTGATATTTCATCTATTGATGTGATGAAGGAAGGTGCAGCTGCCAGGAGAGCACTGTGCCTTCCTTGCCTTCCTCCCTCTGGTGTGTGCTGTCACAGGAATGACAGCCTGCAGGAGAACCTGGAAAACCAGACCCAGTCTCTCTAGCTAGTTGTACTGTTGCACCTTCATTAATATGGTGACACAGTGACAGGAGGAGCTTTTTTTGTTATTAGAACTACTTCTGGTTGCCTGATTTTTCTCTGTTGGAGGACAGCAGTTCTTACAGTCCTTATCCTTTGTACAGGATATGTTACTTTGTGATAAAAATGTATTGTTTAACTTGATTTGGTATTAATTTAGGCATGTTGTGGAGAAACAGAGAGATGTATTATCATCTTCTGTGTTTGTATTCAGAGTAAAACTATGAACAGGTTTGGTATGATTTTTCTTACGACATGCAAACATGTTTGTGTTATAAAATCAAGGACTGGAAGAGCAGTGAGGACAAATGTGGTTGACCATGCAGCTTTATTTCTGCTTCCATAGGCTTCTGCCTTCCCTGTGTGCAGGGGAAAGCACTCAGATAAAACCAGTGTGGGAGTGTTAAGTCTGTGTTCATGCACAGAACCGTGTGCGTGAATTAGGGTTGAGCAGGCTACCTCGCGTCTAGCAGGTTTTCTGAATGCTTTAATGACAAGGTAAGTGGCAGTCTTCTGTGAAATTTCAGATAAAAGCATGTTAGGAGTTTTTTAAGCGGAGTGATCGTGTACGTATGAAGCTATGTGTGGGTGAGCCAACTCAATAGGCCATGGTACAAAAACCAGCTCATGTTTCTACCACTCTCAATACCAAAAGCACTGAGGATGCTGTACCAGGATTTTGTATATGCCCTGCTTACAGAGGAAAGCAGTGAGTGCACGTTCTCATCACCAGGAGTGAAACCACAGCAACATCTTGAGACATGCGTCTTCCCTCCCTTCCTTCCCCCCCACATAGAAGGTTTGTCATCTCCTTACACACACACCAGTTTGGTTCTTTTTTTTTTAGTTTATTTTTTTTATTTTCCATAGGATGGGATCAGTAATGAGGGAAGGTAGTTGGGGAGTTGAAATGTATTCTGGCTTTGCCTGCTTGGAGGAAAAAATGAAGAGGTTTAAAAGACAATTAGGAGAAGCGTACAGAGCATTTACTTCTTAGCATGGGACTTTAGGAGTCACAGGATGGGCAGGTAGATTGGAAACAGGAACTAAGAGGATGCCAGAATGAGTGGATTTGAGCAGCAGGAGCTGAGGTGAAAGGAGTGGAAACAGTGGGTGAGTTGCATGGCAAGAAACTCTCAAACGGCATCTCTGTGTAATAGTGAAGCAGATGAGATGTTGGAAGAGAGGAGGATTTTTTTGTCAGATGGGCCTTCAGTTTTAAGAGCAACATGTAGAACTCCTAGATGAGACTGAGGGTTGACTTAGCGAGTGAGACTGCATCCATTAAAAACTGAAGGATGCTATGGGTGGATGCTAGGTCCTGTGGCTGAATATAAGTATTATTCATGTCTTTGGAAACTGGTCCTTGGGTTAAAAGAAATAATTCTGTGGTCAGTTTGGAAGATACCCAGCCTGAGATTATTTACCGTAAGTAATTTCGTACAGATTTCAAGCAGAATGCCAGCTCATAAGTACCTGTCAGATCTGGGGTGCATTAGCACCAGTTCTGCAGCAGGATGTTGGAGAGAGAAAAAAGAATAGACAGAAATGGTAAGAAGAAAATGTTTCCACTTCAGACTGATAGAGTGGTTGGTGGCAGTTAAGCTCATACACATCTCTTATTTGTAGCAGTCAAAGATCAAACTGATGTGGGACATACTTTGGAGAAAAATAACACTTTGGAGGTGTTTAAATAAAAAATGGCAATTGATTACATGTTAATTTGTACCTTAGTTTAAAACATTTTTTTTTTTCTCTTGCCTTGAGTCTTTGCCATTCGTAATTGTTGGTGATAAACCCCAGTTCCTGATTATTTTAGACTAAAGAATATAAAGCATGCTGTTTCTTTTCTTTCTTTGTTTTTGTTTTAATTCATTTTAAAGTGTAACACTCCCCTGTATTTTACGAGGGGTGCATGTATGTCATGTACGTGTATGCGTGTGCAAGTACGCGCATGTCTGTGGTCTATTTAACAGTTTCCATGGCTGGAGCACACTACATTAGTAACTCAGCCCATTTGTTACTCTGAAACTGAATCTTGTTCTCTTCCCTATGATGATTTTGCTTCTGCAGCATACAGGAAAAGATCTTTAAGTTCAAGCAGAAATATGAATAAATCTGTACCAATTCCAGTCATGTAGATTATAATAGTACTTCAAGATTTATATATACTTATTTCTATTGTTATTTTAATTGCATAATAAAAAATGAAGAATTAAATTGAAACAGCTGCACTGACTTCCTGATTGTCAGCTAATCTTGTAAACCTTTCAAAACTTTATTTGAAAATATGATAAAAGCAGCAATATTCTGAATGGTCAGTTACTCTAGAAGATGAGGGCCATAGTGAATAATAGCAAGAGATGAAATACTTTGCTTTTGAATTTAAATGTCTTTTAGTGTCAGAGATGACTGTCTCATATGATTATGCTCAAGTATTACTTCAAGATTGCACCAAGATGCACAGAGTTTGTTTGCATCTGCTGAGCATGTATGACTGGATGGAGGAACCTATTTATATAATCATATATAAGAGAATCATTTAAAAAAAAAAAATCTCTTTTAGAGATTTCAGTTGTGTTTAATTCTGGTATTTGAGTGCTGGTAGAGGTTGCCCAGAGAGGCTGTGTAGTCTCTATTCTTGAGATATTTACAAGCTGTCTGGACACAGTCCTGGACAACCAGCTCTAGGTGGCCCTGCTTGAGCAGGGAAGTGAGGCCAGACAACCTCCAGAGAGAGGTCCTTTCCAACCTCAGCCAGTCTGTGATTCTGTATGGATCAGGGCACTCATCAAAGATGGGTAGTGTTGTTCCTGGACATGTTTCTAGGTATCATTGCAGTGGCTGTGTAGGATTATCCTCATTAGTAGGCATTTCCCATTTCGACAGAGAAATCTCTAGTAGTGGGTGGACTAGTTGGAGAAGCACCCTCAGGGTCACAGTTGTTTGGTCTCAGCACTCAGCAACTCACTCTCGTTAGCTTTTCATGTGATAAATTAAGACATTCCCAGATCTTAAATATCTGAAGGTGGTTGTGATTTGCAGCCAGGCTTGATTATACTAAGTGGACTATTCCTGGAGTCGAGCACTTCCTCTGCTCAGGGTACCTGATCTTGTCATTGCTGTTTGACTCCTCTTCCAATTCATCCAGGTTCTCCTGAACCACTGGGCCTGGTATGCCAGGAAGGACCTCTCCTCCTCCTCCTCCTCCCCATGTTTAGTGTGTTAGGGTTTTTTGTTTGGTTTTGGCTTTGGGTGTTGATTTATTTTTTTTTTTTCTTTTTCTGAAATCAGTGTAAATTAAGATCTGTCTGTATCTTTTGATTGCCAGTTAAGAATTCTAGATTATTTTGATCTCTGTTTTTTTCTGCTGCTTCTTTTAAAATATGTTAGAGGAGTTACTCTGCAGCAAGTTGTGATATCGTTGAAAGTTTGGATCTCCTCTGACTTTCTAGAGCTGCTCACCCTGACTCTGTAGAAGGAGCAGTGGCCCATTAGGGACACTATAAATAAATACATGGCTCATTTTTTCTGTGCCACTAAGTAGGTCCCACTTCAATTCAGAGCAAATACCTTATGTAAGCCTAGTGAGGGCAGCTTTCCTCAGCACATACACGTTGCTGGCATTAACCTATTGATAACGAAATTCAAAGCCTGTTTTCTCTTGTGAAGGGTGGATGGAGCTTTGTGTGAGCTGTCCAAGGAAATTAGGAGTTTAGTAACTGATGTAGGAACAGAAGAGGAGGCTTCTTTGTATTTCTCTGTCTTTGTGTACTTTGACAAATACTGTTAACTACTTGGCATCTTGTCCACTGCGCTAAGCAGAAGTTACCCTGGTGGCTTTGGTAGCAAAAGTAAGTATAATACATAGAATTTTTCCCCTCTAATCTTATTGTTTCTTTAAGGCTCTACAGTATTAGTTCACTCTTACTTATTAGAAATTCACCTCAGGAGAGCAACTAAGTGTGTCTGTTCTAACAGATCAGAATCCTATTTTCTATTATTTTAAAACTGTGCATCCTGTGGATGCATAAATTGCATTGAGGTTCTTTTTCTGAATTTTCTTAATTTCCCCTTCTTAACATTCCAGTCTAACTACTGTGAAATCTTTAGTTGTCTTCATTTAAGGCATTTACTTCCTCTGTATGTGACAAGTCACACTTAACCCTGGGGAATGTTAAAGTGTCCCTGATGAGAATGTGTCAGTGACAGTGTGATACATCAAGCACGTGGTTTGTGATGGCAGCTGGTATTGTGTAACCATGAGCTGTAGTTACTCAGATATGATGTCTGTGGATATAAGAACTTGGAAGAATGCAGTATGATGATGCTAAAGGCAGTGTCCAAACAAAATAAAATATTTCTCTTGCATCTTGCTTGTTAACTCAAGGCAGCTGTGGTGCCTTGCAATGTAATATTTACACAGCAGTGGAGGCGTGAAGGTTCCCACCTCAGTGACACCTTAATCCATTTTGGCAGCACTGAGACTAAAGTCCGAAGCATGTGCAGACCTACTTGGTGGAACTGAGGGGCCCAAAGGAAAAGAAAAGGAGATTGAAGAGGAAAGGGGAGCTTTCCTTGAATTTGCAGCCTTGCTGTTGCAGTTCAGAGTTGAGTATTTGAAGAGCTGATGGATCAGCTGGAGCCACAAGTTCCTCTGGAGCCACTTTCTGTGAGTAGTGTAGAAATGGTGGTGTATTAGTAACATGGGCAGTGACCATCAGCCCTGGTCACCTGCTGACAAAAAGAACAAAGCAAAGCTACAGTCTTCTGAGTACAGGAAATTTTCAGTCTCAAGTTTTCAGTTCTATTCCGTGGGCTTTCTTGAAGTGAACTGTATCTTGTGTACTGGGTTAACAGTGAAGGTTGCATCTGAAGCCTCTGCACATGCTTTAACCTTCTGTTATAGTGAGCCGAGGGTGCTGTTGATGCTGGCAAAACCACATCAGATGCCGTCTGTGAAGTGCTTATGCAAAGCAAGAGGTATCTGATTTAAAAAATGCTGATTTGTAATGGAAACCAAGGTTGAGGTTCAATCTCATTAGCATGAAGTGCATGGTTTAGGTAGTGGTTCTTTCTGTAGTAATTTAAAAGTTGTTATTGTACCTATTGCACCTTTTGTGCATTGAGCTGTTAACATTGTTCAATTTTACAATTATATTGGCCCCTTCCTTAAAGAAAGTAAGAAGTCCTTCCCAAGTATTTCGAATCATGCTTTGATTACTTTCTGTTGTTACCATGTCTGTGGACCAGGCCACATTAATGGAAAGACTACTGGCTCTACTGTTGTATTTTAGTGTCTTTTTTGAAACTTTGACTCAAGCTGCAGTTAAAATAGCCTATTTGCTTCATTTTTGCCACGTTACATTTTAAACCCTTGGTCAGGGGACTACCAGGAAGCACTGGCCCACTGGGATGCTCTGAGCTTGGGGAGATAGGTGACCAAGATGAAACTGTATTCCTTGGGTCAGGGCTGTTGAGGTCCTTATGCTGATTTTCCAAGCATTGGGTTTGGACTCCCAGAATTGACCCCGTCTTGACCCAGCTTTCTTTAGTTGGGATTATGTTCCTTTTCTGCAGGATATTTTTAGGCCATCTCCAATTATTGATTTTTCCTCAGGCTTGCTCCTATTAATGTTTTTCTTTTCCACTGGTAGGTATGAGCAGACTGCAGTTTTCAGTACATCTAAATCCTCAGATCTGACATACTCAGAAATTGGTAAGGATTGCTTGAGGAAAAGCAAATGAAAACTACTCCCTTATGAGTTTGTTAGGGCTGATAGATTGCTGATTTGAAAAAATCAAAAGCAGGAGCCAGAGGCTGTGTTAGCAACTACTGTGGTTCAGTGAGGGTTGGGAGCGTGGAGTGTAGCAGCTGGGGCTGAGCATCCACACCAGGGGTGCTTTGCAGGCGTTGCTTTAGTTAGCTCAAGCCTGGTGGCATGGACTGACCACCTGTTTGTGTGCTCCATGAGCACGTGTTCCTGTTTAGTTTTATCCATAAGGAGCAAGATTTGCACGCTCTGAAATCCTTTCACAGCATGAGCAGTAGCATAGTGCAAGGCAACACGTTCCCAGTGAACCAAAATTCACATGTTGAAGGTGACTGGGAGATTGGTCTGCACAACAGGTTGGTAGCTAAGGCCCATCCTTGGTGAATGAAGCAAGTTAAGCCATTACTGGCAGTAAAATTTTGAAAAATGGAGTGGGGAAAAAAGGACCGAGGGAAATAATAAGACAGATGCATGGCTTGGTCCAGGTTGTGGCTTGCCAATAAATTAGGTTGCTAGTGGCGTGGTTGTGGGTGTAGAGCTGTATTGTGGCATTAAGAACAGATGGGGTATTGATCTTGGCAATTTAGGAAAGCTGGAAATGGGTTTGTATTGGTCATGTAAACCTAAATATGAATAACTGATTCAACAGACTGCTAATACTGTGCAGACTGCCGTGGGAAAGAGCGATGATGTTTGTTAAAATGATTGAGGTAAACATGAAGGCATGCTGTTAATTTTAGATGTATGGAAATTAGGCTAAATATATGGAGTTTTACGAGGAGAGTGATAGCCTAAGCGTGGAGGGGAGGGTGTTTTAGTCAACTGTGAAACACCTGTAGCTGATCTTTGGCATCAGGAAGTATAACAGGCCAAGTTACATTTTGACAGCTAGCTGTTACCATCATCTTCCAGGCTGGCAGCCACACGTTTTAGCTGATGAACAGACACTGGCTTTCCAGGTAAGTGTGTGTACTTGTACCATGAAATAAATATATTTCACAACAGAAGAGGGAGAAGATAGAAAAATGAGTATTGTATTGCAATAACCGTGCTACAAACACCTGTAACAGCATTGCATGACCCAGAGTGCACACTTGCGATAACGTTTGTGGGTTTTTTTTTATCCTTTTAACACTAGGTCTACCCTGAATTACAAATCACCAATGTTGTGGAAGCCAACCAGCCAGTTACGATTCAGAACTGGTGCAAGAGGGGCTGGAAGCAGTGCAACGGTCACCCCCATATCGTGGTTCCCTACAGGTGTCTGGGTGAGTCGTGGAGTTTCTGTCAGCTTTTTCCTGCTCTTTGGTTTTCCAGTCTCTTCATGAAAAAGATAAATCTGTTTTACATCTCTGTGTTAACATCTTATCAGAGGTGGGTTTTATCCAATTGCGCCATCCTTTGGAACTGCAGTAACTAGAGGGAAAATACTTGTGCTCTTACTGGTACTATCTTCATGAGCGACTGCAAACCAGACTTGTGCTCACTTCCCTGATTTTTGTCATTATCTGTCCTCTCCCCTCTTGTCCTCCCACATAAACATAGAATCACTGTAGTTGGAAGGGACCTCTAGGATCATCAGCCTTCCTCCCAGCTTTTCCCTAACCACTAGATCATAGCCTCTTGAGACTTTTTTTTTCTTGAGATTATTCCATGAGCTATTTAAATACGTTGCTTTACCACTGGCATTTGTGATAAATTTCCTGCCTAGTTTTACTATTAAATGCTAGAGTTTAGGGTTGGAACTTGCTTTTCTGCTAAGTCAGGGCAGTTAAAATGTAGGGAAAGCAAATCAGGCCAGTTATTCCATGAAATAAATGAGGAAAAAAGAAAATACACAATCTTTCTAGGACTTTGTGTAAAATAGGTAAAAGACATGACATGCTCTGTCTGATGTCCAGGCAGTGAGTGTGGCAGCGTGATACCACTGTGGTAAAAGGTGCCACAACCAGCAGACGTGCAAGATCTGTGCTAAGAAAGATTAGGGAAACTTTATTGTTCAATAGAGTCTCAAGATCCAATGTTTGTTTGTATGGATACAAAATAAGTGTTTCTAGGCCTGCAGTATATTGTTGTTGATGCTTCTGTAGATAAGAGGGGCTAGTTTATTCTGAGCAGAAGTGTTCAAAGAGAACCCAAATTCAAGACTTCTAGTGGAGGGAAGATCCTGCTTCAAGTAACACAAATCCTGACTGTGGGAAGGAACCTGCTGGTTTTGTGTTTTCCAGACTTCTATGTGAGTTCAGTTGGTCACTTCCACCAAAAGTTTTAATGCTAAAAGGGACATGCTTTTCTACCCATTTGTTGCCGTGTTTTCTTTAGTTTTCAATAGTCACAATAAAAACATCAGTAGTGTCTGTATGCTTGTAGAGCCAGATAAGCAACTTGTTAGAGGTGGGGCAGAACTGCAGCCTCACCTCGCTTTATCAGGAGATGTTTGATCAGATTCCATGTGAGCATACTTGCACTCACTGGAGATGTGGTGGAAGAAGATCAGACGAGTGGAACTGTAAGAACTGATTTTTATTTGGTGTATTGTCATCATAAGCAAAGCTCTAAATTATGATCAGGGAACTATTATGCTCAGGTCTCTGTGCTTATGTAGATTTGGACAGTGCCCTGGAGAACTTAGAACCTAATGTAATATGAAAGACAATGTCATCACAAGAGCGAATGAATATAAATTGGCCATGAATAAATTTAATCTGGAAATTATAAGGAAGTTTCTGCAAGAGTAAGGAGCTCCAGCAATCTTTGGGTAAAAGGATTAAGAAGTCTAATAATTCATAGGGAAGTTCATAAATTTATGAACAGGACTATATGCAGTTCCCTGCAGGAGTAAGTAACAGGACTTGGACTTTTAAGGTGTTTTTCCTGAGTTGTGGTTTTGAATGAAAAATTGAGGTTTAATGTGTGCTATCTTAGGTAGCAAAGTAGGCTTTGCTTGCTGGAGGCAAAAATTTTAGATACTTAAGCACCTCATGCTCATTAATGCTTTGTCCCTAGCTCACATTTTTAAAACCTCCCATATGCTAATTTTTGTCCAGTTTCCTTGTAACTGAGACTTACGCAGTTGTCTGCGTGTCTGTTTGCCATCCTTGTCCCATGCTGCCATTCATCTTTTGACCCTGACTAGAATAAAACTAATAGAACCAAATGCCTTAGACACTGATGTTCCCAAGAGTTTACTGGGCAAAGAGCAGCCACATAATTACTTGTACTGGAGGAAGAATGGTGAATGGGGTCATTATCTGTTACTTCTCCATCAGCCAGCCCCCTATTTGTTGTGTATGGTTAAAGTTGGACTTCCTTGCATGTGATGAAAGTGGATGAGGGGAGGAGGCTGGAGGAGTGAGTCGGGCTGGTTTAGTACACTCTAGTGGCGTGTTCCTCTCTTGCTAGCATCTCCTGTTGTCCACTCCTGTTGGCTTGCTCACTTTGTAGTGCTGAAGCTGGGCATGACATGAACAGATCCTCTGAAAAGAGCAGAAGCCTTGAAAGGAAAAAAAAAAAAGTGTTAGAGATTTTTAAGGAAGGCTGTTGATTTCCTTTTCCTGTTGGACAGTTAGCCTTTTAGTTTATTACTTTGATTTTTCTGTAGTCTAAATCTTGTGGTCAAGTACCTTGAATACTCTTGCTGCCTGGTATCTCAAGGATGCCAGACTGGAGGCAGGGAGTTGACTGAATTCAGTCTATCAGTGTCTTGTGGCTTTAATGACAGATTACTCTTTTTAATGATTTTATGCAATACCATGTTGATTTTTTAAATTTATTTGGTAGCTAATCTTGAAACATGCACAAACAACTCAGTATGAGGATGTTATTATTTGTCACCATAAGCAGTACTAGTCTATCTTGAAATACTTTTTCCAAAATCTTATTTGTTACAGTTAAGGAGTCCTGAGAGCTTTTTATGTCTTTCTCTCCACCTTAATAGTTTTTCAGTATTATATGATAAATGTTTTACAAGTTGGATCTTTCCCATCTTCTGCTTGTGCCTGAGCTGTCCTTGGTGTGGTAGCTGCTAATGGGCAATTTCAGAAGTTAGGCACTGATGGTGCCCATCCCTCAGTAATTTTGGTGCAAATAGACCCCTGATGTCGACCACCATTAAATCAATCGACTCTGGTAAAAATTAAGATGTCAAAAGAGAGTTTGGCAGTGGGCAGCTGATATCAGGGTTGAATCTTACAAATTTTACTTTACAATGGGAATAATTTTCAGTACCTTGAGTCAGGTAATAGTTTCTTTTATCTCAGCGTTTGTTTTCCACAGAAGTGAGAAACAGTGAGTGACAGAAATGTGTCTGCTTTGAGGCCAGAGCATCTTCACAGTCCATTTGGGTCCCAGCCTTGAGCCGAGGCTTTCTGAGACATGTGGAGACCACATCACTACAGCACTTGGCTGCTCTAACATTTTTTTTTCTCTTGGAGACTTGTGCATGATGGTGGTTACTGCAGCTATTTGTAGCAGTATACTTTAATAATATTCATTAGATTTATTAGATTACATAGTTTCATATTCTCTTAAGCAGATGCAACTAAAGCATAAAAGCCAGTAATTTAAATAGGCCAAAATGAAATCCTCTTATTTAAGTCAGCCTTGCGTCTTTGCAGTGACCACATAAATATGTCCCCTAAAATATGCTTCAGTTGAACGCAAAGAAGAAAAGTATTACTGGTTTGATATAATTTGAAGATATGGTTTTGTGTTTATGTGCCTGGTTTTGCAATACTCTTAAAATTATCTGAAAAAATTTCTTGCTTAATAAATCTGATTTATGAGTGTATTCATTGCATACTTCCACGACATGGGATTGCTGAATAGTTTCGGTTCATTGAAGAGGAGAAACTTCTTGTGAAGAGAAAACGGTTGAGAAAATACTAGTTACTTCTCTGAACACACAGAAGTTATTTACCTTAAAACTATCTTTATTTTTGCCTTCCTGCTTTTAGAAAATGACATCTTCCAGTGCGTGCTTATTACAGCTCAAAGCTCTGTTAGCCACCTTATGACAGAAATAAGAATCTAGGTGGATATTTAGGTCTCTTGAATGATGGTGTCAGGCTGCTGTCTTCAAGGGAAAAAAGAAATCTGGGGTTTGAGGGATTTTTTTTTTTTCTTTTTAATACAAAGATTAAAAGGTTGAATTATGCTATTTGAGTGAGGACTATGCTGCCTGGCATAGAGCCACGAACATGTTTTGATACTTGGGCAAAGATGATGAGCCATGAGATGTGCTGGCAAAAGGGTGAATATCTGCAGCACTTCCTTGGCATGGTGTGGGGTGTGCTTGCTGGCATCCTCACCCCTGCAGCATGCAAAAAAGCAGGTGCTTGTAAGACTGAGCCCTCCAGAATGGTGACAATAAGCTTGCTGTGAGGCATGGCTGCAGGGTTTCAGCAGGCAGTGCCAAGAAGCCCATAATTTCCACTTCCTTTTATGGAAGCTGTTCTTGAAAAATAGCTTGGCCTCAAACCTGGCCTTGTTAATGTTGGTGGGAGATCTGCCACTGGCTGCAGCAGCAGGGCAGGATTTCTGCCTGTGTTGGGGCGGTGTGGGCAATAAACAGTTCTGGTTTGCTCCCTCCTCTCTTTACTTCTTGCCTGGAAAAACAGCTGGCAAATTTGTGCAGTGTGGGCTGTGAAATGAGGTAATTCTCTCTGTATTCCCAGCTGGCATCGGGAGCGGGCATCCTTGTCCCAGTACTGTGATTCTTTGAATACTGTGGGTAAAGGTATGGCCATGCGTTTCTGCATAGGTGACATTTCATTTACTGCAGGTGAAACAGACCCCAGCCTAGCTGCTCCTTGTGCACCGTAGCCCTGGAGAGCCAGGAGAAGCAAAGTTATGCAGATGTTCGTGGACTGGTACGTGGGCAGGGCAGACGAAACTGGCAGGTGGGGTAAGGGGGACTTACCCGGGCATTGGTTAATGCATTGTGTGAAGTGCTTGCTTGCATGCTCACGTGGGGACTCTGCTTCGTTTTCTTGCTAATGTGTGCTGCTAAGCACTGTATTCAGATGGTGTTTGAAGTATCCAGATGTTTTGGAATATCATTATGTATTAGCCTCTGTCAATCAAGATGTGATTGCTTGCAATCGTTTGTTCATAAATAAGTGGATTACATTACACAACAAGTATATTTTGCTGTTTGGTTACGTTGTGAAAAGCTGGCTTCTGTTTCTGGTTTTAACAAAAACATCCTTGAAAATATTTATTAACTTGTCATGCTTTATTACTCCAACAGCTTGTAAAGTTAACCCCTTGCTGATGTCAGAAGAAAAGGTGTACTCAGGTGTTGATATGCAGGCCTAGCCAATTACAACAGAGAAAACACCACGGTTATGCCCAGAATGAATCATTTAAATAGAGATACATGTAATTGACAGTTCTTTTGGTTCATCTGGTAGTTTACTTGCAATTTTAACTGTGGGATTCTTTTCACACAAGCATGTGAAATGCATGTTTACTTCTTCTACACAGCAGGACTTGCTGTGTCCTTTTTCTCTCAGCTCATTCTCCATTGCACCTATTTCTAGCTGCAGTGGCAAAGCTTCTCTTCCGGATGTTTTGGAAGCAGTTTCCACTGGCTTTTCCATGCAGTGCCTAATTAGCAGAATGACATTAAACAGTTGTCTCAGAGTTTTCCTGTCCCTGGTAGTTCAGCTGTCCGCCTCCAGCTTGCCTCAGTCTCCGCTTAGCCATGTGAGCGATGCAGGCAAGCCTCACAGCACACTCTTTTCCTAAAATAATAATAAAAAAGCTCTTAGTTTCACCTACACAAATACATCCTGTCTAGTTTTTCTGACAGCGCTTGCTGACAGGAGAGAGAGGATCTCCAAAAATACTGACAATCTGGGGTATTCTAGGCGCAACTCTTCGTTGGGAGAAATATTTCGGCTCTCTTCTGCGCTGCCTCACAGGCAGTATTCCTGCCTGCTAGCGGTATTTTTGGTGCAGAGCTGGCAGGCGGCTGAGACAGCTCTCTCTGCACAGTCTAGGCACATTTTTCTTGTGAAACTGCGAGCGCTGCCAGGATAACGAGGTGTCCTAACACACTGGCTTCCTTCCACTGCAGCCCTGGCAGCTGCTCCTGAGCCAGGTCCCTGCCCAGCTCCAAAACGGCACTTGGCTGGGCTCGGGCAGCTCTGTGGTGCTGCGCCGGCAGTCGGGGCTTTCAACACTTTCTGCACCCTCCCAGCTGAGAGAATTGTGGCAAGCTTTTAGGGCCTCAGTTCTTAAAGTGTGTTCTTAAAGGTGCCTCTTCGCAGCGGTGTGACTAGGAGCGTGCCCTAACATGCTTCGTTGCATAGAAATGGTTTTCTGTTCTATCTGAACTCTGTTGGCCTGAATTTTATGGTCAGCTTCTGTAATAGAGAAGAAAGTGGCTGTTAAGCACCAGTTGGGTTTCTGATCATTCACACAGACAGTAATGACTTTATCTTTTTATTATAATTCTAAGCAGATGTAGTTTACACTTGTAGTTTATAACTGTGTCTTTCCAAGTATTTTCTTCAGAGCAGGACTGTATAAATGGTTAAAGTGGCTGTTGACATGTTTAAGGGGATAAAAATATCATCAGCTAGAGGAAGAGGTGGCGAGTGGACAGAGAAATCCTGAATGAGATCCCCTACCAGTAGCACAAAAACTTCCTCAGGCAGTCACGGATCTGTTTCTGGAGGCTTCCACCTCCTCACCTGAGCCAAACATTGGTTTAGTCAAATCCTAGCTGAAGGCATGGAAAACCTTAAGTGAAGAGGTAAAGGAAAATTAGTATCCTGGTGATGACTAGAATTGATTTTTATGGATAACCAAGAGTAAATATAAAGCATATTACTTTGGTGTAATAAGCCTAGGAGAAAAAAATAAATCTGAGCTTGTGTATTTCTGTGCATTTTTATGGTGTACATACCTTTTATTTGTTTGATGACTGCAATAAGGTTCTAATAAGAAAAGGATTTGTGCAACGGGTCACAACAGAAGAACCTTTTGAGATCTTGAACACAACTACTTTGCAGGTCTGATTCTAAAGTGGTAACAGGGTGTCTCACAGATAAACACTGAAAATAAGGGGTTTATTTTGCAATTTGCAGTGGGCAAAGGAAACCAGAATGGGTGGTGTACACAATTGGGGAGCATCTCACAGGAAGTGGTCACTGATCCATGAAAGCCATCTTCATAGCTAGCTATTAAAGACAGCATTACAGATTGTAGTAAATACTGGTTCTGTTCTGTTGTTGGTAGTTTTTTTTGTGTTTAGGAGCTTGAAAAGATAAATTGGTTTTCTGCTAGAATGATGAATGCTAGTTGTACTAAAGTTTTCTGTCTCTTCTAACTCCCTAACTCTGTCCAGGCTCTTTGAGTGTGTCAGGGATTAGAAGCAGCATGTTCCTGCTTTTTCTTAAGAGCTTTATATAAAATGAGTTGACAACACTAAGTAGTGCTATTACTAAGGTTAAAAAGAGCTAAAAAACTGGGAAAGGGGAAGCTATGGTGGCTGCCTGAGCACAGTTCAACCCTTCTGGTGCAAGGAATGCAGGCTGCAGTTGCAGGGCAGCCCCATCTGCCTGCCCTCTCCCACTGGTGCACCTGAACAAGCTACCGAGTGTTTCCTACTGACTTCCTGGCCCAGCCTCTTCCACGGCCTCAGTTACTGCTCACCACTCAAATCCTGCCTGGAGACAAAACTAATTTTCTGCTTAGAAGTTTCTTTTACCTTACCTGAACGCTTTGGAGACAGGTTTAGTTTCGTAGAGGTCATGAAGGGTGAGGAGTGTCATCTCTAGTTTGTAGTTGGACGACTGGAGAAACACTTGGGAGAAGCTTCAAAACCAGAAGTGTCTGTTGATAGTTGGGCTCCAAATTGTAAAGCACTCGAAACAGCGTTTCTCTGTGTACGCGTGCACGCAAGGCTTCTTTATGAAGCCCGTCCCTCTGTTGGATTTTGGTAGGTGTGTGCATTCACACACACAGCCTGTGAGCCGTGCAAAGAACCACTGCGTAGCTCGGCGTAACTTGTTTGTTGTGTGCAGCCAGCTTGTGGAACAGACAAACCAGGAACTTTTCATTCAAGTGTCTCTGTAGTGCCACAGAGCTGATTCATCTTTTTTTTGGCATTTCCTTCAACATAAAGTACTTAATTTTGCAGTGGGAGAATTCTGCTAATTAGTGTGTTGTTTGCTTAGCCTTTTAGGAAGGAAAGATGAGGAGAGGGAAAGAAAGGAAGTGTACGACTTGCCACATGTCATTAAATTCATTTGCATATGAAACATCTTCCCACAGATTTCTGTCACCTAACTGAAAGCAGTGGTGAGATCTCATGCTAAATACATTCTGGTCTCGGAGGAGGATTGAGTGTTGCCAACAGATTTGATGCAGTTGTTAACTGCAAAGGAAGAGTTAGTGATGGGAATTGCTGGATATTTCTAAAAGATGCTAGAGGAGGTCCTGGAAATACATTCAGTAAGCCTGTTTGAGGGTGTGTGTGTGTGCTTTTTTGAAGTGCTGAACACTTAGGAATATTTGACTTGTCAATGAGCAATGATATTGAGCAAGAGGCTCTTTCAGTTTTTGGGTTTTTTTTGGTTTTTTTTTTTTTTTTTTTTGAAGAATAGGTAGGCAGATGAATAGTGTGTCTACTTTGATTTTTCAAAAGAAATTTAACAAGGTCCATTACCAGAAGCTATTAAAGAAATTAATCTACCATGGAATAGAAGAGAAAACTCTTAAGTAGCTAAATAAGAGGAAAGATTTTAAAAGGCAGAAATTAATGGTCCATCCTCAAGGTGGAGAACGGTCACCAGTAGAATCTCAAGGGATCCATTCTTGTGCCTGTGACATTCAAAACATTTGTGATTCGGAAAAGAGGGTAAATCATGAGGTGACCTATTTGATGATGTACTTTGAATAAGTGAGCTATTCAAGGTAAAATTAATAAAGGCAAACTGAAGACTTTCAAATGGGTCTTTGATCTTGATTGACTGGAGGTAAAATGTCACACAAAAAAATGATGTAGTAAAGGTAGTGTACATCAAAGAAGCACAAAATAAATTAATTTTATCTTAGTTTATTTGGTGATAACTGTGAGTAGCCTTTAATTTCTTAGGACGGAGACCTTGGGTATTAATAGGTGAAAACATAGGTTCGTTAGTTCCAAAAAAGCAGTGTCAGGTATTACTAGGAAAAAAATGGGGAACAAAATGTAGAACATAACTGTTCCACTGTGTCAGTTATGGACTTGCCTGTATTTGTGAATACTCTATGCAGTTCTGGTCTTCATAAGAAGTATGTAGTAGAAACCGAAGGATTTAAAGAGTGATGGTGAGTGCTTGAAGTATGACATGGCTCCTGTAGAAGAAATTACACAGTTGATTAGAACTTTACAGTGTAGTAGAGAAGATGCCTGGAGGCTCTGACAGTGCTTTGCAAAGTTAGGATTGTCTTGGAGAGGATGGATGAGGAATGGTCATGGACCTTATTTTTCATTATGAGATCCTGGGTTATCAAATGAGACTAGCAGGCTTCGTCAAGCAAACAGAAGTCATTGGCAGGAGCTGAAGGTTTCTTTAGTCTGTATTTGAAGTTTGTTGTCTTATTGGCAGGATGAAGGAACATAGTCTCTTTTTTTAAATGCTGTCCTCGTTCTTTCTGTGAATCAAATCCAATATTGTAACTGAACAAACCAGGGAAACTCAGAACAATACTGTTGCAAGTTTTGAAATTCAAAGGAGGAAAAACCTGTAGCAATGGGCAGAACTTTGGGAAGGAGCCTCTTGGATATGAGCGATGCTATTGAAACTGCATTTCCAAAGTCTTGTAGGAGAGTGGATTAGGCTTGTGACGTGCTTTCAGAATACCTGTTTCTTGGCTGAAGTTGAAGTGTCATCTGTGTACACAGGAAATGGCAAGCAGGGCAGCAATTCCACGTGACTGTCACTTTGTGCAGGACCAAATGGGTGACTTGTGTGGGAACACTGGGCCTGGTTTCTTTTGTTTGGTCATTGAATGTGTCTGTTGCTGCTTCAGGAGTCTCCTTGGGTCTGGGAACAGATTCTGGAGTATCAGCAGCCTCTGGAGAAAAGCTGTTATTGTGAACCTGGAGTTGTATGCTACATTTGTTGTTTTGGGTTTTTTTTTTGTTACTCTCAACAGTATAATTGTGCCCATGTGATTCAAAGGTGGCCTTGCATTTACACTTGGTAGCTTTCAATTTATGTTCTAAAGTGGTTTCTAGATTTTTTTTTAATTTTTTTTTTTTTGGCATTACAATACATTCATGAAGACATCAGAATTACTTTTCATGAAAAATGTTTTTTAAAAAACATAGTAAAATGGTTCTTCATTTGTCAACCATAGCAATAAAATTTTAAAAAGTACTATAATGAACAGCGTGTGTATTAGTTTTTTTTGGTCTCAGAGTGATGGTATAGATTACTCTCCATATTTGTCTTTGTAATTTAGACAGGCAAAAACCTCTAATGATTTAAGTGGCTTTCTGTGAAAGGTATTTTGCCCATCATTAAGAGACTTCAGATGTTTGTTTATGAATACTCCCTTACATTCTCATCCTTAGGGGATAGCCTGGCTTTTGGGGAAAGTGTGTCAGTGAGCTCATCTGTAACCTTGGAAAAGTGTTTGAAAATGACTTTCAGTAAATGTAGGAAAGAACTTGGTTAATTTTCAGTAAGGTGTTTCTCATGTAGGGCACGCTGCCCTTCAGGCAGAGAGGACTGGTAGGGCTGAGTCCGTCCGATGGGACGGTGCAGCGCCTCAGCGTTTATCTGCCATCAGAGGACAAATTGTCCGTAGCTGGCAAGGGGAGGCATGGCAGCATTGCAGGGCTGTGCTCGAAGTACTGGAAGTTGCTCAGGTCTAGCACACGTTCATTTACCTGACCTCATCGCTGACAGCCTTGGGATGAAGAAGAGATAGGGCCTTGCATCAGCCAGGAGTGGATCCAGCAGTGTTCCTGTGAAAAGGCAAGCTGGGATTCAAGAGCCACAGGGCTGCATCCACAGAGCTGTGCTGGGATGACACCAGCCCTCTTCCCGCCAGATGGATTGCTGTGCTTGGGAGTGTGTCCCTGGGGAAAGAGCTGCAGCACTTCATGCTTGTGTAAACATCCGAAATCTTTGCAAGATGAACATGCTGACGTTTTGAAGGCCAAACATGCTTCAACACTTCCTGTGCCTTACACATAAGCAGAGGCATCTTTGTCATGCAAGCAGAAATTCCCTTTGGGGTACTTTCACATGAAAGCTTATACTCATGGCTGATGCTAAAACCTGCTGTTCAGCCGGAGACATTTTGTGTTCAAATGTGAGGGTTTATTTTCTTGTGCAAAACTTCTGCAATGGAAAACCTAAGTTGAGAATTGTATGTGATGCCTAAGAACGACGCATCCATTGACCATCTAGGAATTCAGGTTTTGCTGAGTCTTTGTAGATACTAGATTCCCTTTGAAACTGGAAAAGAAGCTATTTTTAGTGTGCTTGTCATGGGATCAGGGCAGCAGAAACCCAAGAACTTGCACATGCACTTGCATCTGATGTTTGCATTTTTTCAATAGAAGTGTCCCAAATTCTCTAAATTCTCAGCTGAAGACTTTTTTTTTGTGTGTGTGTGTCCTCAGAGAACTGTGTGGAGGTCAGGCAGGGGAGTAACTGCTCAGGATGGAGGTAGATGGTCCAAGGAGCCACCAGGGAAGTGGGCCCTGGGAAGCTGGGGAGGCTGCTGGTGGGGTGGCACTTTGTCCCTTTGTCCTCCTACCATCTGCCTGGCTGCCAGTCTTGTCTGGCCTGTTCACGTAGTGGCTATCATGAGTTTATGTAGTTTCCTTACCTTGGTTGTTATAGAAAGCTAGAGGAAGAACAGCTGTGGCACCTAGGGGGAGGAGTGTGCTGGCATTCACTGAGCAAAGCAAGCATCTGATGGGATTGCCGGTGTTGTTTGTTTTTCTTTTAATCCTATGCTTGCATTTATTTATTATTTATTGTCCGTGAGAAGACTTTTATTGGTTTTATTTTAAAGGGGCTGTGCTGTACTCTCCTCCGTTTGGGGAGAGTAACTCTGTAGAGGAGTTACAACGTGAGGGAAGCGAAAAATCTCATTCGGCAGAGCTATTGTACATGGCCAGTTGGGTTTTAAACTTCCTGGACTTGATCTGTTTATTCACAGATCATGCCAGCATAATACTTAATACCCACAGCCTGCTTGTTAAAAAAAAGTAAAGCTAATAGCTTTAATACTTCATTATCTTGAAGAACTGCAGCTGATGTTTGGTGTAGTCTTTACTCATGAGTGGTTTCATCTATTTCAGTGAATGTATGAGTAGTCCTGCAGTTTGATTTTGCTGTGAATTTAAGCTTTATTCATAGAGTTTGAACTTTCTTGATGACCTCTAAGTTGAGAAATAATAGGGTTTTCAGTATGTTCAGAATCATGTGGAAACTTTTCTTAATGACTACTAATGGAAGTTAAAGGGGAGTTTGTTCAAGTTAAATATGTGAACCTGAAGCTAATATAAAGTGCTTCACTTTGAGTAGAACATATGAGCATTCTTGGGGGTCAAGGGGGAAAATAAAATAGTTGTAGACTTTCATCTTAACCTTCAGAATTTGTTGTTTTCCACCCAGGATTTTATGTGCGCCTAAAAAGTGCAGAATTGATAGCTAAGAGTTGTATCTCAGTTCTGTACTCAAACTGATGTACTTAAACTGGCCATTAAAAATGCTCCCTAATTGTTAAGTCTGAAATACTGAAATATAGCAAAAACCTGTGCCTAGTGATAATGAATGAGGATCATGATTATTCAAAATTATTTACTTTCTGCATTAATATGTTTGATCTTAACTCCCAGTGGCTTTGCAGTAAGTTCTTGATGTATAAAATATTTAAATAACCTCCCTTTTTTTTTTTTTTTTTTTTTTTTTTGCTAGATAGATCATTGCAACTAGGTCAACAGAAAATTGAATCCTAACAACTTGATATCAAAGTTAATTTTGGTAACACAAATTAATTTTGTCTGTGTAGTGATACCAGCTTCTACTTCTTTTTCCAGAAGGTACTTGGGTGAATACATAAGCAGTGTGTGCTTGGTAGGAAATCTGCTTTGAAGGACACTGGGTTTTATTTTAGTTTTTCACTTAGCTGTTCATCATCAAGTTGGTCTTATATATGATGTGTTTTCATACCTTTTTGTTGTATTTTAAGCAAGGATGTGATTTCTGAATACCTGTTACTTTGTCAAGTCATTCTCTTCCCCTCGTGACTGTTCTTAATCAGTTAAGAACAACATTGATTATTTACTATCAGCTCCTTGTGACTACAGCTATTTGGAACCAGCCTACCTAACAAATTACAAACCTCTTAGGAGAAGCACTACTGTACCATTTTTATGATACTTAACACAGGTACGTTCCTACCCTGTGATTTACAAGCCCATATTTCACCTTACAGTACAAATGAGAAATTATCCGTAGCATGCGTGTGAGCCTGCAGCTGGAGCTTTATCCTCTTATGCGTTTTCTTGGTTTGTTTATTCAGTTTGTAATAAATCTGTGATAGGCAAACTCCTTCCATTTGTCTACCATGGACTTTTTTTTGGTGTATGTGTGTTAAGTTTTCTTTTTGGAGAATGACCCTCAGGAACATTTGAAATCCCTTATGAATTCTGTAATGAACTTCAGGTTCAGCTCCTTGTGTACCAGGCCACTTTTGTTACATCTGTTTCATAAGCTGGCTAAGCTTGAATTGAATTTTGCAGTTTTAATTAGTGTAGGAAGAAATGGAAGTCTTTTGGGCAGGGTCTCCATCTGATGGTGCCTGTGCTGCCTTAGGGAGGCCAATAGCCATCCCTGAGTGCTTTGCTGGAGAAGAGATGGAGGAGGTATTCCAAGGTTGAAGGTTCTGGGTTTACCTTTCTGCTGCCTGTCCTCCAGCCTTCTTCTTGCAGCGCTTCTCAGTTCAGCAAAGATCATTTGGCAAGCAGTTTTGGTGAAATGTAAACAGAGCCAACTAAGGGAATAATCCCCAAACTGCTTTTCAAGACACCCCTTTGACACATACCTAAGGGATGTCTCGAAGCCCAGGTCTCTGGTCTTGCTGATGTCATGGTCACAGATGTGGCAGTGCTGGCAGGAGACCAAGCTAGGGGGTACGACTGAGGAAGAGGAGAGCATGGAGCCACCTTTTTTTGAGAGGAACTTAGACCTGGTTTGGCCTAAGCCAATCTAAAACAATGTTTACAGTATTTACAATTTCTTTTAAAACACAAGCTGCCATGCTTATCAGTGGCTCATGAAACATTCATTGGCTACCCAAAATGGGTTTTGCTATCTGTCTTGTTTTTTGTACTCTTAAATACTGGATTGACTTTGAAAACAGAAAACAGCATGTGTATATCAGTCATCATTGCATTGTTGTCATAGAGCACTGAAGTGATAAATCTTTCTTTCCCAAAATCTGCAATAGGAAAAGATACATGAAAAAGTCAAACTTCAGTCTGGTTACTGTGTGAACTTCCCCTCTGCATGTCCTTTTGCTCTGTCTGTAAACATAAATATTTTGGTTTGTCACTTTGTTCTCAGTTAGTGTGAGAAACAAAGGTTTTATTTTAAAACTTGATTGAATCTTATTCTAACATTGTTTTCTGTAACCTACCTGGAACCTTAGTATCTTGGTTTTTCATTTGTTCTCCTTTAATAACTAACAACAATTCCCCCAAGTTAATTTGGCATATTATAAAGGAATAATATTGAAGTCTTATGTACCTTTCTTTTTTGTTAAACTCTCTAAAATGATAGCCAGCTGTAAAGTTTTCTTTCAATTTTCAGTTATGTAACTGCCCCCATAATTTACAGAATGTCTCTTATGTCACGGGGCTTTCAAGAGTAACTTAAATTCTAGTAAAAATGGAATATGTAATTTGAAGTGAAACTAATGCCATTTTTATTATGTATGAGCAATTGGCTGTATACAATTACTGCTATCTGATCTGTTACAACAGAATCAATTTACATAATTTTTTTTTTTTTTTACATTATCAGAGGTAAAGCTCTTAAGAAAAATGTGCTCTGAAATAGCATGCACTCTGCTGAGGCCAGCTGGTTTAGTGAAGGGCAGTGGAGAAGAGAGGATGCCTTTTTGAGCCCCCTGAGTGCTTTGAGGTGCTACCTCTTTCTGTTTGTCACACTCATCTCTTCCAGTGATAGGGCCTGTAAGGTGTCTCTGAGGTTGCTCGGTGCACCAAAGTCCTGTTGTCGTCAACTGCATGTCCACAGGAGAAAGCAGGAACGGTATGAATGGTGTTTTTGCCTGTGCCACACCAGGAGTTCTCTCAGGACTTCTGTTTATCCCATGACAACCATAACTTGGGTGAAATAGCACCTTTGGGGAAAACCTGCTGAAGAACTGATGGATGTTGCCTCTCATTTGGCAAAACCGATTTACGTATTGCTTAAAGCAAAGTGTGTGTTTTGCTGAGTTGGGCTGCCAGCTAGCTTGACCCTCTTCTCTGACATGGCAGGTTCACGTTTCCAAGCAAGAATAGCCATGCTGCAGGAAATCCTTGAGCACCCTCCCTGTTCCACCAAACCCCGCTGAGAGGGGGACCACCTTGAACCTTTTTCAGCAGCCGTGGTCTGAAGCCTTGGTTAGACAATGAAGTCCAAACAGCGTATCTGAGAGAAAGAGGTTTTAAATATGACAGTCTGTACAAAAGTCATATGTGAATAATTACGTGTGCAGTTTTTCATGTTAGCCATTTGTATGCAAAAACAAGGAAGCAGGGAGGCATCTCCTGTCCTGTTTGGTCAGTCCTGGCCGGAGTATGGTCTGGTATTATTGTCAAGGTGTCTCCTCTGCTGGGCGTTAGCAGGAGCGTTGAGGAAGGATCATCTTCCTGGGGAGTTAAAGCAGAGACACTTGAGTGGGAGGAGGCAGCAGCACCAGCAGGTGTTGTGCTGCTGTGCTGTCTTGTGTATATTCTCCATTTTTATTCACCACCACAGCCAGTGAGCCATCTGGAATGCTGCCTTACTGCTGACTTCGGAGGAGCTGCCCAGAGTAACCTCAGTTTTCATCTGCTCCTCTTTTCATTCCTGACTGATTATTAACTCGTCCTTTAAAGCTGCCTCTTTTCTGGTGCTGGGTGTAACTCTATCCTAATGGAATTTGGGTTCTTCTGAGAAGTGCCTGTATGAAAATCTGTGGCCAGCTTACTGTGCTCTCCATGCGAGAACTCATAAGGTGTGTTTCAGCTAGTTTGGGTGACTTACTGTCAAATGTATGTAAAAATACACAATACACTGACTTTGATTTCTTCAGCGTCATTCAGGTATTAAACACTTGTGGCAGATGATTTGCCCTTAAATTTTTTTTTTATGATGGACACTTTTGACTAAGGGCAAAAATCTGTTTTTAAAGAACAAGCTTTTACAGACCTTTCCAGATGCGTTACTAAATTCCATCCCAGTGGTTAGTCTTGACTTACTCAATCTAATTTGGCCATCCTTGCTGTAGGCTTATGATATGATACATTTACTGTTCCTGTTCAGTTTTCTGTCTTCCTTACTGTTACTTATCTTAGTCTAAAATCCAATTACAGTCTCAGGTTTTTTTATCTGTTGATGTGATGCAATGTACTTGAATATATTAAAAAAAAAAAATCCCTATTATGATACTGTGGATTAGACCTAAACACTAGGCAATGTTTCTGGGCATAAAGTCTGTGCAAATACCAAATACTATTTTATCATATTGCCCTCAATATTTGCATGTAACATACTGTTTATATTAATCCTTAAGGACAGGATTCATGTCTCAATAGAACGTGATCTTGCATGTTAATCCTGACTTGTTTTCTGTCCACAATGACTCACGTGTACAAGGAAGAGAAAATCAATGAAGCAGGTTGGAATTAATCACTTGATAAAGTACGACCATATTTTACCAGTTCTCAGTGTCTACTGCTGTATTCAGAGTTTAATTCTTGCAAAGACAAATGACGAGGAACAGTTTTGTTGTAAAGTAGAGGATGTTTTATAGGTAGTATTTACATTAAATATTTACATGGTATTGTGCATTGACAAAAATAGATGACTTCCACTGAATGCTGAAAGTATGCTACAATGACTTGGGGGTCTCATGGGAGGGTTAATGACAATACAGAGCTTCTGCCTTTTAGTTAATCAGAGCAACGCAGCCCCATCATTATTAGCAGTCCTTGCTTTCATATCCTGTCTCCCCAGTTTGGGGTCATCTGCAGATTTTTTGAGGGTGTATTCTGTCTTCTCCTCCATATCATTGATAGATGCATTGAACGAAAGAAATGCCTGAGTGAAGCCCTGAGGTATTCTCCTTGTTAATTCCTTCAGGTGAATTGCAACCATGAGCCACTACCTATTGAGCTTGGCAGTGTGCTGTTTTGCACCCGACTAGTACTATATCCATGCAAACCATAAGACCCCAGCTTGGATACAGAGATGTTGTGAGAGGGAGACAGTGTTGAATTCCTTGGTAAAATTAGTGTAGACAGTAACTATTGCCTTGTCCGTAGTGATCTTGCCGTTTCATCCTGGAAGGCAAGCCAGGTTGATCAAGCATGATTTACCTTGGTTAAATCTGTTTTGGCTGTTGCAAATCATCATCATCTCCACGTGCCCAGAAATGGCTTTCAACAGGGCTTGAGCCGTGATCTCCCTAGAAACTGAAGTGAGGCAGTAATACCCCAAAGCATCTTCCTTGCCACATGAGCTGCCAGGCCACAGTGCCACCCTTCATGCAAGACGAGTAAAGACTCCTTTCTGTATAAAGCAAACTCACACTTTGTCAGGTACTTGTTAATCTGGTTACTGCAACATTTTACAAAACTTAAAAGTGTTTGTTTTGGTGTTTGTTGATTGTTGGTGGTTTTGTGTGTGTGTGGTTTCGTTATTTTTGTTTGTGTTTGGTTTGGGTTTTTTTTTTTGTTTTGTTTTTGTTTGTTTGTTTGGGTTTTTTTGGTTGGTTGTTTTTTTAGTTTTTCCACATTGCTGGTAATACAGCAAAGTCCTTCACCCACAGGCAATAACAATTTCAATGAAAATTTGGACTTGGCAAATAGAATGTTCAGGGTTCAGCATTGTTGTGGGAAGTGATTGCTTAAGTTGTTAATAATCAGCAAGATATTTCTGCTAAGTTGGTCTTCAGCTGCTGCTTATGGAGTTATTTATTCACTCATCAGAGCCTTTGCATTAGGTGGTATTGCAGAAACAATTACTGCCTGAGCTTGATTTCATAGTGATTTCTGTTCTTTGCCAGAATAGAGTGAGCAACAACTGAATTAAATTACTGCTGAAGTAAAAAGAACTCTATTTATTATACAGAAGCATGCAGTATGAAGGTATTTAGGAAGGGGGGGGGGGAAACCACAAAACTGAAATCTTACTGAAGTAAACAGTTCCTTGTTTAAAATGTGGTTTATTCCTCATGGGAATCCTTGTGTTTGAAATGTCTTTTGATGGCCAAACCTTAAAGGTGTCTGTAGCATTTTCATTCTTTCCACCTGTCGGTATAGACTTATGGTCATTACTCCCTCTAGACAGAAGTGGGGCCTTCTCCAGCCTTTCTTCTTATGCCAGATGCTTCTCCCCAGTTACCAAAAATGGCCCATGAAAAACATCTCATTGTATAATAATGCAAAGCACGGTGGGGTTACTGGTCCCAGTTGTGCTGAATTGTTTCCAGACGTCCTATCTTTGTGCCATCTTACCTTTTGATTGGCACCTTCAGCAAGTCACTAGTATGGATACATAGGGTAGTAATGAATTAATTAATCCAATTACCTCTTTCTATATGCTGTTTCCATTTCAGAGCCCATTTTTCCAGTACCTCTTGGGTGATGAAGTGCATTAAGTGTTACATCAGCCAGAAGAGAGGCAGGAAATTTTAAACTGCTTGGAGCTTTGCACTTGCAAATCTTGCTGCAAAACATGTCTGCTGCCTGCTGTGAGAGAGGGAACAGAAACAGCAACAACCACCTTGCAGCTTGTCATGCGTCTTGGCAGCAGCAAGAACGTGATGTTAATAGCTGAAGTGTTTAAATCCCTGCATTTGGTACCATTTATGAAGCATAATCTGTTTTCAGATTCAGCCATATTATAGCTTGCAAAAAACTGAAGGCAGCTGGGGGAAAAATCAGATTCATAAAGATACAATTCCTTAAGATTTGGAATTTATCCACTTCTGAGAAAAATTGTTAAGTTATATTTGGTATTTATATCTAAAAATAAGGAAAAGCATTAAAATGGGTCCTGCAGTATCAGTCATCTCTATCAAATCATGGTATGCAATTTTCTTAATTTCTGAAAAGGTTCTTAGAAATGTTCTTTTTTTTTTTTTTAAAGCTGCTAGTTTTTGTTATCTTCTGACAGTTTTGGAAAACCAACTTCATTAAAATTTTACTGAGTACAGAAAAGAGTGAATGTGCTTTGAATAAGCCTGGGAATGGTTAACGTCTTTCCTACTTTAGATAAACTATTTAACATACAGATTGAGAACAGTTAAAACTGAACAAGGGGGATTTCTTTTTATTTGTTTTCTAACTAGTGTTGACTGGTGTTTGTTGAGGTGGAAGCTCCATTATGGTGAAGAGGCCAAGCACTCATGCCTGAAATAAAAACCTCTTGTAAATTAAGAAGTATTTAGTCTCGGGAAAGTTATGTGTTGATCCACTATCATAAAATAAGGTGATAACACCTCCTCGATCATTCTTCTTTCTATGTTGTGTTTGCTAAATACACACCCTAGCACATGTCTCCAGCTCTCCTGACAAATTTAGAGCATGGGAGAGGCAGGCAGTTCGCGCCCCCCCCCCCCCCCCCTGCCAGTGGCAGGAGTAGGAGCTGGAGGGCCAGTTGATTAGACCAAGCGGTATCCAGTGCAACTCTGCTGGTTTCTGTCACGTGCCATGGAAACCAAGGGCACTTAACAAGGATCTGCAAAGGACCCGTGCTGACTTGCCACAAGAAACTTCTCCCTCAACAGGGTTTTCCAATACTTGTTTGATGCTTGAGTCATGCCATGCTTTACTACTGAATGTCCCACCTGGCAGTGATTTGAGCAGAACTGTAAAGGAGCTCATCATTCATGAAGAGATACATCATTGAAAGGGGACTTAAGTACATGAGTACAAGGAATAAAGAGAGTCTCAGAAAAATCAGACAACTAAAAGGCAGGAGCTAATTAATATTTTGAGATGCACACAAAAAAAATCAAAGATACTAAGAACCTGAAAATGGTGAAAAGATTGTACTTCAGCAAAATAATTCTCCCCACCTATGGCTTTTTCTTAGTATCCCTGATTTTTTTTTTTTTTTTTTTGCATTAACAATATTTCAATACTGCATTGATGATTCTGGTATAAAAACTATTTTACCTGTGTATCAGTGTTTTTCTATTCTGAATGAAGTAGGTCCTTTCTTGAGGTGACAGGTGAACCTTTAGCAAGAACACGTGCAGCATTGCCCATGTGTCTGATGAGGCCAGAGTAGAGTGTCCATTTCCTCCTCTTGAGGGTTAGTGAGTCCAGATAGTGTTGTTTCTTTGACCTCTGGTAAAGGACTTCTTGAAAAAGTGCCCCTATAAGAGGAAGACCTTTTTCCAGCAAGTTCCTCAAGTATCTTCCGAGTTTCACATTTTACCCATTTCACTCAGCAGCTAATGACTTCGAAGTCTTGGGACATGCTTGGTGATGGCTTTTATGAGCTAAGCACTGTGGAAAGAAGTGGATATGGAGAACAAAAGGCCTTCATACGTGATGTATTTGACCACTGGGTGGTGGAGAATTGCTCTGTATACAGCATTGTCACAAAATTGCGGTTGGGAGCAGGGGAATCGTAAGTGGAGTAACAGAAGCATTCCTAAACACTTGGAGTGTTCTCAGCTGTACTATTCTGGTAATATGAGGTCCTCAGCATATGACGTGGGGTTCAGAAATATTTTTATTTTCTTTCCCTTTTGTTTCTCATTCCTTACAACCCTGTGCCCCACACAGTGTATTTCACTTTGAAGTACTTGACAGGGATGCATACACTTCAGTGTGGAAGAAAAGAACTCGACTCTTCTGAAGGAGAAGAAACATTTATAAAGAAAACATTTCAAGTTTTATGTTTTCCACAACAACTTTTGGGGGCACAGGAGGTCAAGATACTCTAATCTCTTGTCCCTTGCACTTCCTTTCTGCCCTGAGGTGCTTGGTTGGTGCCCTGAGGAGCAACACTGTGTTTCTTTTACTGCAGCTGCTGTGGCTCAGGGTACTTCAAATAATTTGCATGATCCTAGGATTCTGTTTGGGGAATCTTAGCAAAAATCTTATTAAATCTTCACAAAATGGTCTTAGTAAGCCTTTCACATTTAAAACCTGTTCCTTAGAGTTTTCTAATACTGGGCGTTTTTTTAGGCTTTTTCCTCTTCGAGTTTTACCAACTGCTTTCTGTAGATCAAGCAATTTCCAATAAATTCTTGGGTTATTTTGTCTTCCTGTTTGAGGAACCCAGGAGTTCCCTCTGGTACACTGTATGCAAAATCAAGCATTCTTTCCTAATTTGCCTTGGCTTCCAGCACCTTCCAGCTTTTCATTGCATGCTCTTTTTATAGCACTGCGAAAGCTCTGTTTTAGCTAGGCATATTGCTGTCAGTTTATGATAGGACCTGGAATCCCCCAAAAACCACACACCCCCGCTCCAAAACAAAAGCCACCAAATGACCCTATGGCAAGCACCCACAGGTGGCATCCTTCATTTTATAATGTTTGCTCCACTGTAAGCAGCCAGGCTTCAATCTCCAATGTGTTCACCAGCCCTCCAGAGCAGCTGACCATGTCCTGTTACAGATTTATCAAACAGAATTTCTGTGATGATGGAGCAAAAACTAAAAAGTGGATCTGAAAAGTCTGTTTGGGCTGCAGCAAAGAGAGGAGAAGGAAGTGATAAGCAATTATGCACGGTGTGGGAGGAGGTGAAAAGATTTTTATGTGAGCAGCATCACGTAGAAGCTCTGTGGCTGAGGTGGGATGGAGTCATGCTATCCAGAGTGACATCTGTAGAGTTTATTTTTCCTCTTGCTGTTTCCTAACTCCGGGAAATTAGGCAGGATTATATAATTGGTATGGAGGGGTCCTTGTCTGCAACAAATACTCTCTCATTTGTGACAGAAACTTTGCAGTTAGAACCAGTGCACTGAGGAATTGGAAGGGGATGAAACTCAATCCTGAAATTTCTCAATTTCCTGAGCTGGACTTTGCAGCCTGCTTTTGGAGCTGTTTCTCAGTAAATCATGTTTGAGATGCTGCATTTTGGTTTGTGGTGCAGGGCAAGAACATTTGCTTGTGTGAGTGGTTTGTGCCCAGAGAAAGTAAACTGAAGGGGAAACCCTTCTGATAACCTTTTGGAGTGACCTTTGCTGCTGGTCACGTGGATACCAGATTCTGGGAGTGTGTTTTTTGATTTATGGGCCTTCTAGGAAGATGGGGCTGGAGGAGGAGTCCCAACACATGACATAACCCATGATGTTACGGTTATGGTCTTCAGCACAGTTCTGTTACGTTGCATTTATCAGCAAGAGGGGGGCAGAAAAGGCATCTTACTGTACGCCCAGCAAGATTTTTCCTTGAAGGTGGAGAAGACAAGTGGAAAAAGGGAGAGGAATGAATGAGCTTAATACTTCAGTGACCCACAGAGGTGCTGCAGACTTGTAAGGAACATTTATATGCTTTGTCTACGAAGATGCTAAGGTGTGTGATGATGTGTATTTGAATATTCTTTAGTGTAAACAGATATATCTGTTATTGGCATAAGGCATCAAATCTGAATGATGCTTACGTTCTGTCTGGGAAGTAAGACAGTTTTATCTGAAAAATGCAGTCAGGCGAAAAAAGTATCAAACAGAGCAGAAATTCCATTTATGTCTATGATCAAAGAGCTACAGAGGAAGGAGGAAAAAGGTTTGAGAATAATCCCTTTTTATGCATGGTACCGTACAAAAATCAAGACATAATAAAGAACATGAATTACTTACAGGTATATTTTCTGTTTTATAGTTCATTATTTTCATCCAGACAAATGTACTTTGATGGATTGTACCTAGAGGATTTTAGCCATTTGACGCTAGAGCTTTATGTTTGAGGTATTTGGACTTTCCAAAAACCACAGTAGAACAAATGATATGTCAAGACTGGAGCTCCTTGTTACGGTGCGTGTGTGGATATTTAGATGTCAATGAGTTCATTACAGTACATTTTCTATTACCCTTAATTCTGAATTTTACCTTAATTGTTGTGATTTCTCAAAACTGTTGTAAGAGTGTTGAGACAGTAAGGTGTAGCACAGCTAGAATTACAAGTCAGTTTTTAATATAATAAAAGAGCTTTGCTTATCCCAAATTGTTGCCTTTTGTGGACTAATGAATGGATAAATGTTGTGAGTAGTGAAGGTGATTTACTTGAGAGCTCTTGTATCAGTGTGTTTGTTGCTTATATGCTAAATAGCAGAACAATAAACCACTTTTTTAGTGGGTATGCTCTCTTTAACCTTTTCTGGTTTGGTAG